>NC_045751.1:3455105-3675105 GCF_008692095.1 Etheostoma spectabile
GGAAAAAGTCCCAGTATAGTACGTCCCAAAAATTAGACAGAAAGTCATAGTGTGGTATGTCTATAAAAGTGGACAGTAATAGTTTAAAATTTTGAAAATAGTCATAATATAGTATGTCAAAAAATGTCATAGTAGAGCATGTGTAAAAAAGTGGAAAAAGTCATAGTTTGGTAAGTCGAAAAAATGGAAAATATCATAGTATACTATGTCAAAAAAAAGTCATGACACAGTATGTCAAAATAAATACATAGTTGTTATGGTTGTAATTTGACCCAGAACAGACACACAGGACACCGATAGAAAGTTCAAGGGTTTTTAATGGGCATGGTGGTTACTCCAGAAACATAAGCAACATTGTTTTCCACCGTGGTATCAGGGCGTAGCAGGCTGGTAGATCCGAGAGGGGAATGGCGAGCAGCACAGCAAACGAAGCAGCAACAGACAGGAACAACGGGATCTGCACAAAAGAGCTGGATTAACACGTGGTAAAATAAAGTCAATCAAGCAGCTAACAACACAGGCAAAAATACTGAGCCAAGTTACCACTAAGCCGTGTGTAACAACCTGGCGCTGAAGAGGGGGTCAGCCCGGGTATAAATGCTGTAGAGGTGAACCATGGAATTTGAATCAGCTGTGTAGGTGACGGAGCAGGGATGAGTGGCCACGCCTCTTGACCTAGTTCCTCTATCCATGTGGAGACAGACAACACTGACAGACACACTGGGGAACGGGAGATACGAAACACACAGGATGGGGGGAAAAAGCAGCAGACCCACAACAATAGTATCGTATGTCCAAAAAACTGGTCATTGGATAGTATGTCGAAAAAAGGGGACAAAAATTCCTGTTATTGTATGTGGACAAAAGTCGACAAATTATCATAGTATAGTAAAAAGCAGCAGACCCACAACAATAGTATTGTATGTAGAAAAAAGTGGACAAAAAGTCATGGTATAGTATTTCGAAAGAAGTCGTACTATAGTATGTCAAACCAATTCATAGTATCATATGTGGAAAAAAGTGGACAAAAAGTCATAGTATAGTATGTTGGAAAAAGTGGACAAAAAGTCATAGTATAGTATGTTGGAAAAGGACATAGTATAGTATGTCGAAAAAAATGGACAAAAATTCATAGTATAGTATGTTGGAAATGGACATAGTATAGTATGTCGAAAAAAGTGGACAAAAAGTCATAGTATAGTATGTCAAAAAAGTCACAGTACAGTATGTGGACAATAGTGGACAAAGTCATAGAATAGTATGTCGAAAAAAGTCATAGTATAGTATGTCAAAAAAAGTGGATAAAAAGTTGTAGTATAGTATGCCGAAAAGAGTGGATAACAAGACATAACATAGTTTTTGGAAAAAGTCATAGTATAGTATGTGGAAAAAAAGTGTAATTATAGTCATATAATATATAATATAATAATATATAATATATATTTAGTATGTCAAAGATAGACATTGTATGTCGAAATATTTCATACTATTGTATGTTCAAAAAAGTGGAAAAAAATCATAGTATAGCATGTTGACTTTTTATGGTATAGTATGTCAAAGAAAGTCATAGTTGTTAAGGTTGTAATTTGATCCAGAGCACAGAGATACAACACAGGACACCGATTCAAGGGTTTGTAATGGACGTGGTCGTTACTCCAGAAACATAAGCAACATTCTTTTGCCAGTTTGAAGTTAATGCTATACTTTAAATAGCAGTTGTCTGTGATTATTTGTGTATTTATTGTAATAAAAAGCTGTTTAAACAGGTCTGTGCTCAGAATCACCCTTTTTGTTCCTTTAAAAGATACAAGATAAATTAATCCAATTAATTCAGATCTGTATTGTCGCGGGAACACCCCCTATGAGACTGTTTCACAGCTCAATTATTGGTACCTAGTTCCAGGGTGGTGCTCCGTTTTGATTGATTGTCAAGTTGATAAAGTTATTGATACCCATTCATAACTTCATTAATATTGATCTAACAACTTTTATAATTTGCCAATAATTGAATCCGTACCCATACCAATTCCTAACAGTATGTCGAAAAAAGCCACACAAAAATCATAATATGGTATATTTAATAACTCTTAAAAAGTTAAAGTACAGTAGGTCAAAAAAAGTCATAGCATTGTACTGTAAGTCGAAAAAATTTCACAAAAACTTCATGGTATGTCGAAAAACTCATAAGTAAGTCATGGTACAGTATGTCGAAAAAATCACAAAAACATCCTGATAACTTTAACATGCTTTATTAATCCTGCAAGGGAAATTACAATGTTTTCACATAAAAAGCAGGCGTGAAATACACACACGTTCAGTAAACATTCCCTAATGGCAAGATGTCAGAGGGAGGGGGCTGCAGCAGTCGACGGACAAGCACCGCAAGCAGTTGGGAATTTGGTGCCTTGCTCAAAAGCACATTGGCAGCAACCATACTTTGGTCCATACAGGGACTAGAACCGGTAACCCTCTGGTTCCCAACCCAGCTCCCTACAGACTGAGCTACTTCCACCCCAATGTTGATAAATGGCCACGCACTGTAAGTAAAAAAAAAAGTCACAAAAACGTCATGGTATAGTATGTCGAAAAAGTCACAAAAACATACTAGTAATAACTTTCATATCCTTTATTAATCCCGCAAGAGAAATTACAATGTTTTTTACATTAACAGCAGGCCTGAAATACACACACATGTTCAGTTTACAGTCACTAATGGTGAGATGTCAGTGGGAGGGGGCTGCAGCTGTTGATGGACCGGCACCGCAAGCAGTTGGGGATTTGGTGCCTTGCTCACAAGCACATTAGCAGTGCCCAGGAGGTGAACTGGCACCTCTCCAGCTACCAGTCCACCACCACACTTTGGTCCACATAGGGACCAGAAGCAGCAACCCTCTGGTTCCCAACCCAGCTCCCCACAGACTGAGCTACTTCCACCCCAATGGTGGTAAATGGCCAGGCGTCAGTATCTTGACTGAATAAACTGGAGTAAATGTGGAAATGTGTGTCGCCGACACCGACTTAACACTAGCGCCCCTTTTTTCTCTCTCTCAGCCTTGAGGGTATAACTGGTCGTCCTTCAAAGGAGGAAGCCTAAAAGCAATCTCCAAAAGAGTAGAAGCGGTGCTGGGTTGTGGTGGGCGTCAGTCAACCAGTCAGTCAGGCGAAGGCCCTGCTGTCTCCCACTCCAGAGAACAGGTACCCTGAACTAGTTTCTACAAAGTTAAGTCAGAGATTTAATGGAATATCAAGCCTCTGGGCCCTTTTAGCAATTTGGAGTCAACACTCAAATACGCCCACGCTCAACTGGAAAGACTTTCCTTTCCTGCCCCTTCATGTGCAAATGTGCTGAATGGAGATGTGTGCTATAAGTATGTGCTAATGTGTGTGTGTGCGTGTGTGTGTGTGCTCTGTTTCCCTATTGACTCCTTCCTACAACTCCCTCCTTTTTTTTCTGATCTGTAGCAACACATCAGAAGCCTTCCGACCGGAGGGATTTTTGCAGTTCCTAGAACACAACGCTCTTAGAACCCTGTTTTTCTTGTGTCCCGACTGGACCAATTTGGAGATTATTAAGTTCCTCTGACCACAGTTCCTGTAACTCCTTCAGCTCCTGCTTCAGGGCAGGGTATTTTCCCTTTTCCGCATAGTAGTGGTTAGATGGCTGTGTTATAAGAACAAAAGGTCAGTTCCTATGGTTGCTTGGTCACTGTGAACGCAAATGGCAAAAACGGTTTTGGGGGAGACTAGTTAGTAGAACAGTTTAGAAGTGTTCCTATAACTGCGGTCCTGTAACTACTCAGTCAGAAAGAGGCTAACATCTAACGAGGTTTCCACTACAGGTCTTCACAAGTGAAATAAAAAATCTGCCTGAAGCCAAAAAGACCCAGAAATGTACTAAATGGAAACAATTGGACCCATCTATTATTTGGAAGCTGGGACCAAGAACTGTAGGACATAAACCTCAACCTGACGGGACCCGGGAGACACAGACCAGATTGGCACTGATTTAACTTTAATTTACCAAGTAAATGTTAATTAACAACGCCTTTGTGTCTTGTCTAATGCAACGTTACTAGCCTTCTCCCTTGTGCCTGCCCATGTTGATATAATTCATCCTCTTGCCAAAAACGTTGTTAAAATACATGATATTCCTATTACTGATTGAAACAGCATGGCCAATCCACTTGTTATTTCACTTTAAAGTCGACTTACTGTCACAGTGACAGGTCATGACAAACGTGGCTCATTTAGAAACGGCATTGCAGTTTTGTTGCATCTAGCATAGTAAAGATTACGTTGGCTGTTTGCTGCTACGGCTGCTAACGCTAGATGGATTTTCGGGATATGTGATCCCGCGATTCTCGTGTGACATCTTGAAAATCAAGCTGCCGTGCAAGGTAAGACTGAGCTCATCTACTCTCGCTTTTCTTCTGTGTTTACTCTGTTTACATGTGACCAGGCTAGCAGAGTCTGCAGGAGACTGGCAAGATAGCCACATGCCACCACTCTCCAATGTCAAACACATAAAGCACAACACATTTTTGTAAATTTGTGTAAAAAAAAAAAGGTTATTCTGAAGGACAGCAGACTGGAGAGGCCTGCGCCTTTTAGAATTTTCTTTTTTTTTATATTGCATCATTACCATATGGTGTGATTTGTTGTTAATACCCTGCAGATTGTCAAAATGTTCCTTTGTGAGAGCAGGTTTTATCCAAAAGTTCTCTGCGAGACACCTTCATACGGAAATGATGCAACATAAAGTTTTCTCCAGATGCCAGTAACGCTTTCTGCAACATTAGCCAGAGAGCTGCTCTTGACACTGTCTGTGTGATTGGCAGTATTTCCAGCTGTTGGTAGAGTTAGAAGCCTGTTCAGGTTCAGTGTGTTGAATTGTAATGTTGAATGAGGGAGAGATTAAAATATACAGAGATATGTTGTTTCCTTAAGATGGTTGGGTATAAAAATGGATTATACTATGTATATGTGTATGTATATGCATACTGTAACGCCCTGCAGCGCCCTGCTATGACATGAACTACCACTGCTACCATTTTATAGTCACTATTCCATTATCTTTTAATGTGACTGTTATTGCTACTGTTCATCACACCCCCAACCGGCCCCGTCAGACTCCGCCTACCAAGAGCCTGGGTCTGGCCCAGGTTTCTTCCTAAAAGGAAGTTCTTCCTCGCCACTGTCACACTACATGCTTGCTCTTGGGGGAATTACTAGAATTGTTGGGACTTTATGAGACTATATAGAGTGTGGTCTAGACCTACTGTATCTGTAAAGTGTCTTAAGATAACTCATTGTGATTTGATACTATAAATAAAATTGTATTGTATCCTTAGTTTAACAGTATAAACTAGCAAGGCTGGCAAGTTTATCAATTTGAGTGTTTGCCTTATAGCTGCAAGATAAATAATTACATAATTACAGTGTGAGTTGTCAGATTGTGCTGTATTACTACATCTAGTTCCACTTAGAATCTTAAGTCAAATCACTTACCTAAACCTAATATAGCTTAGTTTAGAGACGTTTTGGGGTATGTCATTAAAAAATGTGTTTTGTCCCACTTGGTTGAAACCTTAAACAAAACTGTAAACCAGATTTGTTAGAATCGCCATCAAATAGAGCATGCGAACGGGAGCTGAAGCCAGACAAACAAAATCAGCAGTCCCTGGACTACAAGGCTCGAGGCTATTGCATTGCTAGCAGGCAAACAGCCACCCAGATGCCCCAGCAGGGTAGGAAAAGATCAGTCAGCCTATTGGATACCTGACAGCTAATTTAGCTCCCCCTTAATGAGCAGAGGGCCCTGCTGCACAATCCCCACAATCTGTTACATAACCTCATGTATAGCATGCACAGTAAGAAGCAGACCGCTAACTCTGGCAGATTGTTGGAAGAATAAAAGGGAACTTATATTTAGTACACAATGCATCCTTAATACAAGTTGAAAATGGGTAAATACAGTATGTAGAATCTGTAGGTCTGCACTGTTTAAATATTTAAAACATCTTAAAATGTTTTGCTGTGTGAATGTTGAGTTAATCTAACACATTAAAAGCAGACTTGAGTGAGATGAAAATTAAGTATGAAGTCATTTTATTTTATTTAATACAGCAATTACAGTGGTAGCAATGTCACTTTATTTATTCAGTCATCTACATAGTAATGTTGTTGAGCATTAGGCGTAAACATACTGAAATATATTGCAGTGAAAACCAGTATTTGAAGGATGAGGCTCACTTTCTTTTGTATTTTTCCTGTTGTCAACAAGACAAGAAAAAAAACCTGAAATCTTGAAAAGACCAAAACCAACAACGTGTCTCTCAATACTTTTTGACTTTCCTAAAACAGGTGGTCACTGTAGTTTTTAGCAAACGTTGCTCAGAGTCAAAAGTGCATTTGTTGGGTACTACTTTCAAATGTGGATTAATATACATTCGGTGCTTGAATGAATATTTACAGCAGACTCAAAATAAACAACATTGCCCATGTCCATCATAATGAAGAAACATATCATCTTGTGCAACTGGGTGGTCAATTGATACGTTTTTTTGGACAACAATGGAGAGCAGTAACATAGAAATCATAGAAAAAGTGTAAAATTGTAAAAGGAATAGACTGCCGTGGGAAGAATACTTGTGTAAACTAAGTCTGTTCAAATATTTACAAGTGACAAAAAAAAGCAACACTGTAATAATTAATGAAACCTAAAGTGGTCCAGGAGCAGTGTTACTGAAAATCGGATTCTGACCTTAGCAAGACTTGTGTGGAAGTATATATGTTCTGACAACACAGATGTCAGAGGGGACCCTCAGGACCCCAGACTGTCACCGTGGGCTAGCAAAGGCGGGCTAAATTAATCTAGGCTACGCCAGTAAGGGAAGGGGTCACAGTTCACTGTGTATGCCCCGCTGCTTCAGCACTGGCTGACAGGCCACAGGAGTCTGAAAGTCCATGATGTACTGGCATTTGCTGGGCTCCTTCACCGATCTCAAGGCTGTCTCCGTTCCGCATGTCAGCGTGACCTAGAAAAGCACAAAGAAAGAAAAGTTAAGGTGGTGTGGGGGAGAAGAGCCGATGTTATCCTGAGTCAAGAGCCACGCCAGTTCTATCTCCCAACGGAGGATGATTGAAGATACCGCCCTACCTCTTGTTTAAGGGATTTTCAAAGCAGCTTACAAGACCCAGCGATGCTGCGACTAGGAGATACTGTGGCATTATGGGACGCCACTACTTTCCTCACGTGTCAACAATGATTAACACTGTCATGACTTTAATAGGTGACTTTGACACCCTCTGCAAGAGAGTGGAAAGGGAAAAGCAACTTATTGTACTTCTAGGGGGTTTCCATAGCAACCCCTCATATCACACTGCATCCTGAGCAGACAATCCTTCTGGCGAACAAAAAACACCTGGAGAGGGAGAGAGATGGGAACTTAACAGGTATTATTGGGCTGAAGTTTCCGGCTGGTACAACCGGTGATTTGGTTTTGTCCTGTACTTGGATTACAAATAGAGTCCTTTGTTATCACTTAGTATCTTGTTGCACAAATGTAATAAGTTAGTGTATTCCGCTCAGTGAGACAAAGTGTTTTCCCATGTGCTTGTATTGGTGATTCCTTTTTGACTTGCAGGTGCCATAGCCATAGGTCAGAGTTGGGGGCAGTACTTTAGACTTTTATGATTATATGTGTGTGGTTACAGGTATGTAACGTTTATATAAGTTTGTGTTTTTACTTCTGTCTTGACTCTTACTTACTAAATATAAGACACAACGATCAGTTTACTCATCGTGTTCAGTACTACAGCCTGTGAAAAAAACTGTGTATGCTTCCTCTACACAGTATTGTTGATTTTCCCTTGCTTCAACCAGATGGTTATGCATAACTGTTCTGGTGCTCTGAACAATGTTTGGAAAGATATGGAAAAGTGGATGGGTCTCCCCATGTCTATTCAAGCCTGTATCTCTGTGGTTAAAATTAATGTTTTACCCAGGACTCATTTTGTAAGCTCTATACTACCTCTTTCCCCTCCTTCTGGTTAACTTCGATGAAAGTTATTTACTGAGAAGCCAAAAACTTGTGGTATGGTATCCAGGCTTTATCAGTTCTTGGTGATATATGGCCGCTCTGGCCTTCCTACTGAGAGGATCTGGGTGTGTGATTGCCCAGGACTGAGTGTCGATCTCGACTGGCATGATGTATGGTCTAACATTCCAGAAGTGTCACGCAATCCAGACCATCAGCAGATTCACTACAATTCATAAGACATATCTTACACCTGTGAAAATGCATCACATGAATGTATTTAACCGTCCTTTATGCATGTTCTGACCAATTAAAGCTCAATGTACATATCTTCACATGTTCTGGGATTGCTCTCCTGTTGGTCAGTTCTGGAACAATATTGCATCCAAAATATCTTCCCTGATTAATGATACTTTACCCTGTTACTGTCAATGTTTTGATTCTAAATGACCTTTCAGCCCTTCAGCTCTCTAAAACTCAAAAACGTGCTGTGTTTGCTGGACTTTCAGCAGCCAAGAGAATGATTGCAACACGTTGGAAACCACCTCATGACTTGTCTATTTGTGCTTGGACTCTTTCCTTTCTGGAAGTAATGTATATGGAGCTCTCTACAACTTTGGACACTTAGCTCAGCATTGCTGTATCCTTGAAATCCATGCTGTAGATTTGTGCTCCGGCCTTCTCACTTCTATCTGTGTGTGTGTTATGATTACTTTAAATTTAACCTCTGGTTAAAAGTGGTGAATGAAGGCTACAGCTCACAGCAACTTAATACTATACAGCGTCTGGCTTTTTAGTGTTGGAAAAATGGCTCTTTTTGAGTTTCCTCTGTGCGAAAAAATAGACACGGAAAAGAATCGGGATGTTCCTTTCAGCTGAAGAAAAGTAAGTTTGGTAAATCCAGCAATCATGTAGCACCCGCCCCCAAACACACACAAGGCTGGGACTCAAAAACAGTGTCTGATAGCCTGCCTAAAGGCGGCTTCATGCTCTGTCTGCCACTGGTTGTCTGTAGCTGGATGTGCTTTGCATGTTTTGGATTCTGAAACGTCCTTAAATTCGGGAATTGTCGTTTGTTTATTCAAAGTCTAAGACAGTATTGCTACTTTTCACATTTTTGTGAGTCTGAGATGTATGTCACATTGTGGCTGCCAAAGCGCTGCTGCTTTCTTCAACCGTCTCTGTCTCTGGTCTGGCGCTGTGCTCACTCAGTGTGCAGTGTGAGAAGGGGAGTGGCCAGCGGCAAAAGCCAATGTGTGCTTCTTTTAACGAATATATATTTAAAAATATCTTATGCATTTCTAATCCAAACAACATCAAACTTGGCACTACACTTACTCGTGCCGGTAGCAAGACACCTGTCAAGTTTGAATCGGACTAACGGTTTGAGAGCTATGCAGATAACACACAGACAGACAGACAGACACAGACAGACGTTCCTGCAATTTAGATCTGGAGCCACTGTTAGCCATGGCTGCTAGCTGTACAGCAGCTAAACTCACTGCTCACATGTCACAGTCACAGTTCAGCACTTTGAATTGAATGAACAACTGAAACAGTCAAGTTCACCCTTCCCTACAAACTCGGAAGATACACTGCATGCTGCTTGAATTGGGATTACCACAATATCCACCACTGAACCAATACATCACTGGTCCCATTACTCAAGAATCAAGAGAGACGGGTGTTTCACCGCTGAAAGAGAGAGAGCACTACCCAAAGACAAGGTTTAGCATTTCAAATACAATGAGCGTCGACTTCTGACGAGACTTCATTTATGTCGACTGCACTCAGTAGGGGGGTTGATTTAAAGGAATTCAATTTAGTCATTTCAAAGGGGGGCCCCTGAATGGCAGGAGTACATAAGTACATTTGCAAACGACAGGAATTGGAGTTGGATTTGAAGCGGGGGCCAGGCAAAGAAAATAAGATGATTAAATGTGCGACATTTTCAAATGAGTAAGTTTTTACACAAAAATGCAAATGGATCTCATAAAAGTGGCTGAAAAAGAAGTTAATACTGGGGAAATAGAGAGAAGAGTAGAAGAAGAGTAAGCTTCAGGAGAATGCAACCGGAGCGACAGTAACCATATAACCGATGAAGAGTGACAGAGGGGTAAAAGCAAGTCAGCTTCCATCATATGGCTTTGAAAAAAAAGACGTTTTTGCCAGGCTGTGGGCCATGAGGACTGACTGTCTTTTACTGATTGATTGACTCTCCAGTGTTGAAATACACATTTTGCAGAAAGAGGCATGCAGAGAGCAGACTGGGCGAGAAGGCTGCAAATTGTCCCCGATGAATGTGATTGGCTGTTTTCTATATCTTTCCCTCTGGAAATAAGCATCGCCTCTCTGAACAGTTAACTAAAGTTGTATTTATTTGTAAGGTGGACTGTCTAAGTCATTATCTGGAGCATATTTGGGTTTCTGTTGTGGGAGAAGTGTTTTTTAAAGTGTGTAGCTAAATATTCTTGGGCTTATGTAAAAAGAGGGTCTATTATTATTCACCACCAGAGTTGTGTGAGGACTGGTTTATCTAGGCCCAGCTTGTTCAAATTACAACAGTTTTGCCACAGTTTTAAACTATCGTAAATTTTAAAATAGTGGCTTTGTGCCTTTATGTCCCTTAGTGGTACAGAGATTCAGGCTTTAGGTTTATTTCAGAACCAGGCTTTTATTGCTTATTTCCCTTGTTCCCCAGTTAATAAAAACTCAAAACATCCTCCATGATTACTCTAAATTCAACATAATTCCACAACACTAATTCCATTATCAATTGTAAGGTGTTCCACTTTGCCTTTTTTCCAGAGAACATGTATTTTTCTTGCATCAATCCCTTTATATGTAGGATTTTAGCAGGATAATAAGACAAAACATAAGAAGGGTTTGTTCCTCAACCACTCTTTGAGAGTTTACAGAACTGGCAGTTATGCATTGCCAGACCTTCCTTCACAGCGCTACGGAATTCTCCACACAGCCTTCTGGGACGGGAGAAAAACGTGCTCTGGTTCATTGGAATTTCTTTAAACCAATCATAAATCATAATTGTCTTGGGTGTCGCTCAGTGCCGAATGGAGCAACAGTGTCTCTGCAAAATAGTCTCAGGAAGGAACTTGTTTTGGTGGAAAATGTGTACGTTTAAAAGTATTTATAGTTGTGCGACAGAAAACTCTGATTGGACAGATAGTCTACACTACCGGTCAAAAGCTTGAGGTCACTTACAAATTTTCATACACCTCCATTACAGACAGAATACCAGTTGATCTGATTGGGGGGCTGATCTTTAATGCAATATCTACATTGCCCATGATCAGCAACATTCCTCCAGTGTTCCAAAGGCACATTCTGTTCACTAATCTGATATCATTTTTAGAAAACATTGGAGAACCATTTTGCAATTATGTAAGCACATAATGTAATCTGTAAACTGTTGCCCTGGTTAAAAAAAACAATGCAACTGATCTCAGCTGGTATTCTGTCTATGATGGAGTGCAATGGAAATTTCTAAGTGACCCAAACTTTTGACCGATAGTCTAGCTAGCTGTCTGGATTTACCCTGCAGAGATCTGATGAGCAGGTAACCGTAGTCCTCAGAAATGCACAGGAGGTTACAAAGCCAACACAAGGAAAGTGGAAGGGGACAGACATCTGGATAAATGAGGGACATCTGGCAGAAATTCTGGCGGCACCGGAACAAAGATAGATTTCACAAAAAAATGCAAAGATAGAATGCATAATCTACTATTAAAGTCTAAAATGTCCATATTTGCAATAATGAATTAAAATCCAAATGAGGTCTGTATCACATCTTTTGTTTAGGTTGGGTCTCTAATGAGCCTTGCAAACAACTTCTTTTTGTTCTCTCATCCATTACTGTACCATTTATCCATCTGTCTATTGGACTGTCAGTGTGTACTACCATTTGTTCATTTGTCTCTAATCAGTTTGTGGTCTCATATGCTCTCATTACTGTGAGTGTGTGTGCCTACTGCGCATATGTATGCATTGTTTTGCGTGAAACACATGCAGAACTTACTGTAGTACTGCGTGAACCTCCTTGCCAGCAGGGTTCTCCATTCTCATACTCCATCTGACTGTACTGGTTCTTTGGTGTTCCTGCCCACATCCCCCACCTCCTGAAATAAGAAAGAAACGGTCAGTTTTCATACTTTTATAAAGTGCATGTGCATTGCTGTCTATTAGTGAAGCCAAACGAAATTATAATTCTCTTTGTTGGGACAAATTAAAAACAGAAACACAATTTGTTTATTGAAAAACACTTCCTCCCAGCAAACATGAAAAACTGGCAAGCTGGCCAGTCTGGCAGTGCCCTCTTTTGAATCCTGGCACCAGTGCTCTCCTCTTTTACAATGGAGGGGAAATATTAATTACCATTTTGTCAGAGTTAATATGTATGCAATACCACACAAGGGAAGGAGAAGAGAAAAAACAAGCCGCCAGTGAAGGCCATCTCAAATGAGGCTCTGCCTGCCCATTGCTAGCTAATTACAGTCTCACCAAATATTTCAAGGGAAGTTATGAAAACCAAAGCAGACCAGGGTGCCAGTGTTCAACACAGCTCTCAGTACTGACAGATGTCATTTGATTACGCTTTCACCAACTAACTTCCTCTGATCATTTGAGGTGGCGTCAACCAGCAGTCGTGAGTGTTGGTTTTAGTAAAACATTGTAATGTAGTTAGGGAGGAAAATCTTTACTGCATGGTGGATTGAAGATTGTACTGACATGTGTGTTGCTCTGATCTCTTGCCATACATAGGCTAGCAACTATTTTCTGTCTGCAATGTTAAATATTCAGAACAGAGAACAACTAATGAAATCAATCTTTTTCACTTTGAAGGAAGCATACATAAAGAAATTAAAACCTGCTGGCCTGCAAGCCTTTTTTGTAAACAGCGTGTCAATGTTCTGTTAATCATTCTGGAGAAAGAGCTACAAAAAGCTATAAATTCAACTTATTGTTCATTTAATCTGATCAAGTGCATTTCTCACCAGTGCCAACAGTGAAAGTGACAACACTTCATCAACGTACCTACACTGACCTTTCCACATGGGATTAAAGTAGCAAGATCTACTCTTTAAGTATGGTATTTCTTGACCTATGATGATATTTTTATCACTTCCATAAATGAGCTCAATAGTATTATGTGCTATTTGGATATAACAGTATAATACCTGTATTTTCTTTCTTAAGCTCAACAACAAATGAATACATAATTAAAATTTTTAAAATTTCCCCCTAACAACACATTGTAAATTTAAATCTTAGATGACAAATAAAAGACTGGAACTGGAACTCAATAGAAATGGGAGGAAGTAGGAAAAAACATACTCTAGTCTAGTTTGTTGTATTAAGTTGTGACCAAAAACAGAATTTCTTTTAAGGATTTCTTAAAATGTCGTTTTATTCTCATTTGACCTTGATGAGGGCGAACATCGGAGTCCTCTTGGATTTTAAAAGGCACTCTGCGGCTTTTACAGACACATGGCTGTCTTCAGGTCTCTGAAGGTGGCTTTTCTGCCGTCCATGATGTGCATGGCTTATTTAAGATGCCTCAACAGGTCAGTCAGAGGTGAATTGCTCACACAAGTGGAAGTCGGCTGGGCCAGAGCGTCTCGCCTTTTCCTTCCAGCCTGTTTGATTGGGTTTTAGCACTCTGTTAGTACCAGGAGGCCCTCAAATGGATTGCTGTCAGGGCCAGCAGACATGGCAGGCAGAGAAAGTGACAGAGCTCTGGCTCTCGCTGCTAGTTGACCAGTGATCCCTTGTGCATCACCTTCATGCATCCTAGTCTTCCATACCCCCCCACCACCTTGGTTCACTTCCTTCTTTAATCTCTATTCTCACTCTGTCAGTCCTCCTGTGCCCCAGGAGGCAGCATAGGCCCTACCAATTAGGCTTAAGTTATCACTGAGATGTGGAAAACAAACTCCAGTCATTTGGATTCACAAGATGAAATCCTATTGACAGATCTTTCCCTGTAATAATACCTACCTGAATTTAACATTCGCTGGTCATTCTACAGTTATCACCAGCTCGTTATTTACACCTCTGAAAAAAATCTTATTGCTTAACTGGGGTGCATTAACATTACTATTTGTTAGTCTGACCCTGGGACTGACAAGATAGCACAACTCAAATGTGCAAATTGCACCCCCACAAACCTGCCGGCTTATTTGCTGCACCCGTTTTCTGCAGCCAAGCCGGATATTCTGTTTGCCTGCTCAACACAATCATACACACCCAACTACTACTATACTGTGCAAATAGGACGCAGCCACATTGCTGTTTTTAGTCCAATAAAATAGCATGAATGTACATAATTAAAGTTTCTAAATAGATTAGTATTGGTAGCAAAGAGTAAATTGCATCTCAGCTTTTGTAGAAATTCTAACCACATGGAGACAAGGGAGGGGCCAGAAAGGCAGAGTTCTTTTTAATGATAAATGATGGATGATAGTGAACACATGCTCCTCTTAAGGCTTGAAATCTGGAGATTCTTATTTTCAGATATCTTGGTTATAATTCAATCTTTGTCTGGCCTCCTCTAATGCCATAAAATGCTCCTTCCATCACAGATAAACCTGTAATTGCAGCATTTCTAGCCAGCTAAACCTATTATCAATACATTTGCTTTGCATTGTGGGCCACACAGAACACATTAGGGAGTCAACTTAATTTAATTTTGTCTCTGAATCACTAAAGTTTGCTTTCTATTGACACAGAACAGCAGATAGCGTCATTTACATCCAGTAGCCGCAAAAATACAACTGCAGTTTCACCTTCTTGATGCCTTCAAAGCTAGGTTTACTAAAGGACTAAATAAAGATCTAAAGAATCATGGATATACTATATAATATGTTAAAGAACATGTAAATACTTTTAGTAAATTGTGACAAAATTGGTCTAAGAGTACTTGTATTTTTGTACAGATTTTTTTATAAACTAATCCTCATTAAGAATAATTAGCCTTAAAAAACGATGATTAGCTTCTTATTCTTCTTCTGATAATGGCTTGAGCTGATATAAGCTCCTCTTATTTCTTTAAAAATGATACGGTCGCCAGTGATTCGGTTTCAAACTTCCTTGCGGCATTAATCTCTATGCCTCCAGTGACAAATCCTGAAGATCCATGGCTAATCTCACTCAACACTGAGAAGAGTTCCCCCCTCTGATATAGACACAAATCAACCTTTCAGAAGCCATTATCTTTTAGACAACTCTACCCTGGTGTTTAAACGGCCCACAGATACTGAGAAGGGGGGGGGGGGGGGGGAGATCTGGGCCAAAGGTGTATTTGAACGGAGCCCTGGAGGGACATGGGAGGAAAAGATTTTTTTTAGCATTTTGGCTAGCAATAATTAGCCTGTGTCTATGTTATCTCCTTTAATGTACCTAAACTCTCTGTCTCTGCAAGATTGGGATTGATTGAGATTTCTCTTGGCAGAGCTACCAGAAAATGTACAGCTTTCAGACACGTTCACGTCATCGTCAAGCTCAGTTGGAGGCTGCTCAGTTGGAGTGGTCACATTGTCCATTTATTTTACTGTCTATGGGTCAAACACTAAACTCAAGTTTCAAACTTGGGATTTCATGAAGGAAAAAAAGAAAGAAGAAAAAAAAAACATAGCCTACTGGGGACAAACACTAAACTTGAGATCTCGACTTTCAAAGGTCAACACTCGAGCTAACCTTAGTAGCTTGCTAGCTACCTACTAAGGTTGTCCTTATTGTTTGTTGGATTTTAAAAGTGTAGCGTGTGTTGTGTAGTGTTTGTCCCCAATGGCTACATGTTTTTTATAAAAAACAAGTCTTCGTTTTTTTTTTTCTCCACGAAAGTCAAGATCTCGAGTTTGAAACTCCAGATCTCAAGTTTAGTGTTTGTCCCCAGTACATTTTTTGTTTTGTTTCTCCATGTCACTTCCGGGGCTCCTTACATTTGTGCATATCTTGATGTGTGTCTGTTTATTTTTGTGTGTGTTTTGAGACCCCTGGGCCTTCACTGGAGAGAAGCTGGATGGAAAAAAAAACACAGGGGAAAAAGAACACACACACCCATACCCAGTTTGGTATGTCTGTGGTTTCCTCAAGAAAGCGGAATATACATTTTCTCATTTGCCCTCAGGATTTTCTTTGTACAGTTTGTAGACATTAGAAAGTTGTAAACTCCACTGAATGTCTTGCTTCTCATGCTTAGGAGCAAGCTGCCTGCATATTTATGTATGAAACATTTTTGCATTCATACGTAAAGCGTGTAAAGAAATAATGTGTTACAATGGCAACTGTAGTGTACTGAAAACAGAGATTGACTGCTTGCTAATCCTTCCTAATTGTAGATTGGAATTTTGGTCATTTTATTTTCTATTTTAAGAATGTTGACATTGTGTACAAATTCTGAATTAACTGGATTAGCTTTCATGGCGGCAGGAAAACATAACAGACTTAAAAAAGAATGGAGAAATACATTCCTGAAAATCAGATTCCACATTCCACAAAAATGCTCGTTAGTTATAGTATTAAAACAGTTTAAATAATGCCCAACTCTCGAGGAGTCTGTCATCAGATTCTGTTATTATAAAACGGTAACATCAAGCTGGGTGCTTCAAATACACTTCATTCATTTGCAGCCAACTGTCAATGATCGGATGAGCCAATTCAACATCAGATTACTTCTCTACAACCAGCTCCTCATACTGAAACCCAACCTGTGTTAAGATGGTGTTAAGTCTGTGCTTATTAGTGTCACCTTCCCACTGTAGCATCCACTCATTAGCTGCCACTGCAATGAATTATACCTCACAGCTATGCTTTTCTCTGCTTTAACAAGAGGTCTGGAGCAGCAAGTTAGTCCCCTCACTATGCCGTTAATGCGCTAATCATTTACAGCATGAGTCGGCGCGCCGCACAGGCAGGTAGAGAGAGCAATTTGGGAGCTGCTGGTTAATTTGGATTCGGTGAAGCAGTGCTCTCATAGCTAAGCACTGCCAGGCATCCAGGCATAACTAACCTCTGCCACTTGTGTACGGTCACCAATCAGAGAGCGGTGTTTTGAGCCCAGACGCCGTCATTACTGTGACAGTCACTGATGCTCCTCTCACCCTCCTACCACCAATTGCGCCCAGCACCTCGATAAATAATTAATACGCATAGGAACATGTGAAGGGCACATGCTCAGTCAGGGCTTTGCTTTCACTTCCTTTTATATGACTGATAAACAAAGATGGCATTTGTAATATTGTTATTTTTTTGTATTGTGGGGAACAGAACAGGATGAAAATGTATTATAATACACATTAGTTTATGTGAGGATATAAAGCAATCTTTAATTGGATGTTTTCTGGCCAGTTTTCTTAGGTAAAAGCACGTTGACCTACATAATTACTCTAAATCAGTGAGTACCATCAATGGCACATTCTGTTTTGCATTCGCTGCATAAATAGAACACCAAGGCCATATTATTTGAAGTTATAAAACAAACTCAGGGTGCATATTTCATCAACACCTCCTGACAGATATGAATCAGGGCTGATGTCTAACCCGAATCAGTATTCTGTTAATAGCTCACTTGTGCCTCATTAACGACTGGGCTAGATGTTGCCATGGCTACCCAGCAGAAAGGCCATCAGGGGTTCACAGTGTCAGCTTCCCCCCACCCTCCACTCCCTACCACTTTAACCCTCTCCTCAGACACACGAGTCATTACCCTTTTCCTTGATTGCCAGATAAAGTGTGGGCTCTTAGGTTCAGGGGCCACATTGCATAAACACTTCAAGAATACAAATATAGGCATTAGACTTCATATATTAGTGAGTATGTAAAATATGTGTAAAAAAAAAAGAGAGCATAACTCCCCTTATTAAGTAGGCCCAGTAAAAAAAAAGCAGTAGAGAGTAAAGCCACAAACACCCATTAGACATTTCACTTAAAAAGAAATGTGTTTCGCATGTTTTCAACACAACAGTGTGATTAAAAATGAAATCAGAATAGCAAGATAATGTATATAATGTATTAAGAACACTAGCACTATGTTGAACTTTGATGGACTGATCATACTATTAAAACGTGAAAATATGGAAATGTAAGATATGTACTGATCAGACTTGTCTTTTCAGTCAGAATCATTTAAAAAAAAAACAACGCTCATTCTTGTTTGAGCCTGCACGGCTTCTACCTAAATGCTCCTTTGTACGACAAGTGTATATGTCCAACTGAGCCCAGTCGGTGAGAATTCACAGTGAGTGTGTTCCATCATGCAGCTGGCACTAAACCGGAAGGAAACAAACAACAGAGGGTGAAGAAAGAGGGTAATTTTTCCAAAGACACCAATGAAAATATATATCTGGAAAACAAAGAGATATGAGAACTCGGTAAGGGCCAATGCCAAGATTGTCAGACAATTTCAAGGAACGGCAAGAGACTGTGTTGTTTATGACTAAAGTAGGAAGCGGTTACGTGACCACGGTGTAATCCGAGTCACATCCTGCCTCTTGCATGCTCTAGAGAGGAAGAGAAGTCTACGGTCTATAAATCAAGTTTTACGGAATAGGTCTTAAAAAGATCTTTTAAAATACATGTTTATATTAAAAAGTAATTACACATATACACTAGCTATGTCTCCCATTGTAGGGCTTTACCGTCTTGTGGACATACAATACAAAAATAGATATATGAATATGTCTAAAACTCATTTTGGCCAATTTTGACGGCCCTAATGGTATGCAGTAAACCAGCATGCCTGTGAATCACCATGTAGCAAATATAAAGCCAGCATTTGTCCAACCTTGTTTTGCTTACTCACACACATCACACAGAGTGAGTGAAAGCTGAAAAATATTGTCAAATATCAAAATTGTCACATTGCCAGAAAAGATTCTGATTGTATTTTTAGCCCATTACCTGGCACCCATAAGTGAGGTTATTTTGTCAAGAGCTGTTAAAGTATGTCATTCCCTGATTCAATCTCATGCGGATTTGGAATTTCTTTGTGCTCATTTGTAACCTGCTTGTGTTTGAGTAGTTTTACAGTAATAGTCATCCAGCTCCCTTGCGACTGCTGTTCGATAAAATGGCCACCTATCGAGATAATTAGCCACAGTGCTTTTCTCCTATTTATGCATAAAAACGGCAAGTGAAAACCAGAAGAGACATGATATGTTCTCTGTCAGAAGTTCATTCCTTTAATAGCTAAAAAAAAAAGATGATGGGCTTTTCAGCTGCCCCCCATGAGAAATGGACTCTTATTGATCAAATGAACATATTTCCATATTACCATGGTCACAGAGTAGGGTCTTCTTTTTTAAGCGTGTGCCAGCAAATGCTCAGCTGGAAAATTCAAGCTAAGGCCCCTCAAAGGACTTTGGCAGCGTGGAGGCATTCACATTGCTGCACCTCTTTTTCTCAGCACCTGGGGAATATTTTCTCTGTTACATTCTGGAGATCTTTTATTTAGAGGTTTGCAGAACTGCATAGTGGCAAAATAATATAAGGTCACTCTCAGGTGTGAGAAAATGTCATGCATGTCTGTATGTAGCTTAAAAAAAGCAGATCTGATAAAATCATGTGTACGTCTACAGCGCACTGCTACAAACAGCTAATTTTCCATGGTGGCCAGCACATCCCACTCTCTCTGGGGTTGCTCTGTGCTGCCATTTCAACTGCCTGGCTTCTTCGCAGTGGGCATACACAGTCATTCACTGTGGTTTCAATGTTGCTAGGCTACCTCACTTCTTCGCTGTTTTCTGTTTGAAAATCTACTGTTCAATAAAGCAGTTCAAGGGAGACCTGTGGGTTTGAATACTGAGCATTATGAACTTGCAGATGTAACTGACAACACTAATAGCCTTTTTCTTTTTTCCCTTGACTCTGTAACATAGTAGCACTGTGCCTACCTCTATGCATCTGCTTCAGTCATAATATTCATACAGAACATGTGTAACGTTCCTTGGCTATAATTGTATCTAATCTGTTTTGTGTGTACACTCTGAGTTGAACATCTTCTACCCTTTGTGGTATTCCACTGTTCTTTTATGGTTTATATATTCCAATATACAAAGCTTTGACTGTCAGTTTCACAGTCCCCGTTTTCTCCGCTCCCCCTTGTGCTCTCGATGAGGACGGGTGCAGAGCAGTTTGACCTCAGCACAAAAGAAGGCCAAGCTCCTTGAACTTCGCGGGGCGACACACGCCAACCCCGTGACCCCAACTGCGTGGCCACCTGATTTCCCTGGAGTCCCAAAACAAAAAACTCACTGAATGACCTTTCAACTGATCTCTTGCCTCCTCCGCAGCTGCATTCAAATCATCCCACCCTGCTTCGTCAAGAGGAAAATATGCTTCATCTTAGCATGGAGATGCTATTTTTTTTTTACAGTTTATATATTTGTTTCGCCACACAATTATAAAAGGTCTATAGATTCCTTTTTTATTTACAATTTTTTTTTAATTGATCTATGTTTTTCTTACATTTTCTTCAATATTGGCCTTTATGTGAGCATAAAATACTTTACAAATATTTTACAAAATTACATATTTTTCTTGTTATACAGATTGAAGGTTTCTGAGTTCAAACTTCTTGTTTGAGTCCTGAATGTTCCATATCATTGCCAACTGGAGCTATTTCCATGTGTTTATCCTAAGCTAACTCTGAAAGGAGCCACATAAATATTTTAAACGCACTTCTGATTATGGTGAAAGGTTATTATGGCCAAACACTGTTGTGGGGGCATACTTTAAAGAGTTGTTTTTTATTGTTGTTGTGGTTAGCAGGAAATGGCTTGAACGCTGAGCTAATTACTGGATGTTGACAATGTACTTCCTGGGGACTTAAATGGATCCGACTGATAGTGAGCTGTGGTGCAGCATGTATTTAAGCCATTAGAGTAATCTGAGAGAAATTAAAATAATGTTATATATTGGGTTCTTACTGCTAACTAGGGAAAAATAACTGCTGCTGGTGTCTTGTGTTATAAACTTCATTGTATCACTTCAGTATGAACCTCTTTGTTTGTAGCACACTCTGTGCTTCTGCCAATGAGAATTTGAAACTACATATCCCTTTGCTCTGTGCTTTCATTTCCACAACAGTGGTATAATGTTGTTGCATTCAATTAATTTCATGTGATTTATTATTATTGTGTTATTGTTTCACTTTAATTTTTGAAAATAATGAAAGGCTGTTACTTTGCTTTCCTCCGTTATTTTGTATTTTTTGTTGCCCTATGTTTAATGCTGCTGTGGTTTCCTGTTATATATATTAAAGCCTTTATTTTTTTTCAATCCAGATTTTTGACCCATAAGCACCATCAACTTCCAAAACAACCAATCAGCTGTAGGTTGCTTGAACCTTGTCACATATTAGTAGGACAGGTGGTGGGCATCACGACAAATAGCAGTAGACATATGAGTTTGTTAATCCAATCATGTTATCACAGACACACAACATGCACTTCTTATTTCTTCGTCAGTTATGACTCTTTTGTAAGTTGTAAACTCTTCATACTTGTATGCACATAGACTGTGCGATGTTTCACTTGGCAAGTGTTAAACATACATTTGCCGCAGAAATGTAGGCAGAGTCCTAAAAGTGAGTGATATCAAGCTGAAAACAAATCAGCATTGTGTCAGCTATATGAGGTGTGACAATAACCGCTTACAAATAATTACTCAAAGTTTTTGGGAAATAATTCATTTTCATGCAGACAAGATTAAACAAACAAGATACAACGAATTAGTGAGCTTTAGAGGTGCTTTTTTTTTTTTTTTTTTTAAATTTTGGAAATCGCCAGTCTGGCCGTTTCATCCTGCTTTCAGTCTTAAAGCTAGCACACACACACACACATATATATATATATATATATATATATATATATATATATATATACATACAGTCCTTGTGTACAAATTGACCTGAAGTGCCGCTGAAATATATTTCTAATCAAGATTTATTTACAAGAAATGGCTCATTATAATCCCAACAGCTTTTGTAATAATGTTTCAGTGCAAAAAGAAACTGTCAAAAAGTATTCTGATATTTACAGCTTGGTAAAGCCCATTGAGTCAATTTTTGCAAAGACATAAGTGTTGTCGCCTTGTCATATGAGCTTCACCTGTGACTAATAATGGATCAATTAGGTCTCAGGTGTGTATAAAAACAACCCCAGTACACTAGACCTTCACATCAACTGCAACTAGACATCTGCAAACATGCCTAAGATTCACCCTGAGACTAAAGTTTGGATTATCAAGAGGCTGAAGACCAGATCCACTGCTGATGTGGCAAACACCTTCAATGTGTCTCAGCGTCAAGTACAGAGGATTAAAAAAACATTTGAAGACACTGGAGATGTTTTTGACAAGCCAAGGTCAGGCAGACCCCGCAAGACAACTGCTCGAGAGGACCGTTTGTTGGCTCGAAAATCCAAGGCCAGCCCCCGTGTGCGAGAGATCTGCAGGGTGGAAGGCAACATCAATAGTCTCAAATACCAAGAAATCTTAGCTACCTCTTATATTCCCAACCATAAAAGAGGCCAAATTCTGCAGCAGGATGGTGCTCCATCGCATACTTCCATCTCCACTTCAAAGTTCCACAAGGCGAAGAAGATCAAGATGCTCCAGGATTGGCCGGCCCAGTCTCCAGACATGAACATCATTGAGCATATGTGGGGTAAGATGAAAGAGGAAGCATGGAAGACCAAACCAAAGAATATTGATGAACTCTGGGAGGCATGCAAGACTGCTTTTCTAGCTATTCCTGATGACTTCATCAATACATTGTATGAATCCTTGCCAAACCGCATGGATGCAGTCCTTCAAGCTCATGGAAGTCATACAAGATATTAAATTTGAATCTCACAGCACCACTATTTAATTTACTGACATATTTTAGTATTTGTAGTAAATTTGTTCAATTTATGTATAGGCGACAAAACTTTTGTCTGGCCAAAATTTGACCTTTCTGTCTTGTTTAAATAATAAATCTTTTTTTAGTGAAACTAATTTATTTCAGTGCATTAAACATCATTTGGGAGGGTTTTAGCTTGTCATATGAGGTATTTCTTACACCAATTGATTAAATAAAAGTCAGGTTAATAGCAGGTGTTTCTACAAAATAGAAAAGCAACAAGACTTTTGTCAGGGACTGTATATATATATATGTCGAACAGAACAAAACTGCAATAGCAAAGAGCAGCAGTGGTCTCTAGAAGACCCTCACTATCCATATCCGAAAGATACTTAAAGAAACATTTACTCAACGCCACCACAAACCTCAGCCTCAGAAATGAGCAAGTTGAATCAAATCCTGTATCTGTCAACAAACATTATGAGCTTCAACACATCATTATTTACTATCACTATTAGCACAGACACTCCAGTTGTGATATTTCAGAAAAACACGTCAATATTATGGAGGCTTGTGGCAAATTGATGTAACATGCCAGTGACAAAGGGAGATCAATGTTCTGTTTGCATGTCTGTGTGTGTGTACATGTGTTTTGTTTTTTTCCTCAAATGAAATGCCAAGTCAATGCTTTCATGTTATCTAAGCTCATATATAACATATATTAACAAGATGATAACAAACAGCACATGATTTACATATGTGTGAATTTCTTTGTCATTTCACGTGGACTGCATTTAGTAAACCCTGTTTTTGCTGTCCTGTCATTGTACCCACCATGTCTGCCCAGGGTGGGAGTGGGTAGTGGGGACATTATGAAGATGGATTACGCTGTCACATTGGGATGGTGTTTGTCACAATGCAAGCATTTTCTTCTACTCTATTATCATTATGATGGCTGATGTTATTGTTACAATAGCCATTTCAGGAAGCGGTTGAGCTGCTGAGACCGAAAGGCAGAAAAGCTAAATGGAAAACGGAGACATTGGAATTCAGAAGGTGAATATGAGTTGTATAATATCTACATTTACAGATAATTGGGAGCATACAGTATGACTACTGTGCCTTATGAAATCTTTATGGCTATGTGTGTGGCCACAATATGGAGCAGGCAGTTACAAAAGGAACTGTTCCCGAGTTGATTTATTGTTCCTTAAGAACATTTGTAAAGTTAATGGTCTAAGGCCAACTATGCTGCAAAACCAAGCATGAAGGAAGGTTAGGGCTAAGGGAACAATTTGAACTTTTATGAGCCTTGACACACTTCACACACAAACTGAGTGCTGGGCCATGAGCCATAATCAAAAGTCAGCAGCAACACTGTCTATTTAATACTGCAGAAACGCAACATAACACATCCAAATTAATCAAAATGGTACAAGCAAGTATTACCATTGTTTTCCAGCTTCCCACTTTCATTCACATGTTAATACTGTTTCTCCTTCTCTCTCCCCTCGACTCTATCTCACATGGTTGTCCTTTAGGATGCTGGAGCAGGTGTGATAAATGCTGCCGTTTAAATCAAAGCACTCCCCTCTCCCCTCTCACCCCCTCTGGGGAGAAAGAGGATGCCTCCATGCAGATTGATATCAGGAGGCCCAGCCATATCCAGGAAGGGCTGACTGATGGTCTGTCTGGATAAAAAATGAACTTTTTTTCCCCAGCGTGCAAGCTATGATTCATGTACCTCCCCTCCCCCTCCTCCCCCCAAATCATTCCACATATATATTCACTAACACACTCTCTGGATACAGGATAGTACATTGTACGGTGTTGCACCACCTGTCTACACCCAGAAAATACCAATATGGTGTTTGTGTTTGCATGTGATCAAACAAAAACTAGCATTATTTATCCGTTAATGTAAAATCCAACATTCTTCTAGCCTCTCTAAGGAAAAATATATGTTTAGTATAGTATATAGTATGGCCATCCACAATATTTATGTTGCATTCAGTCCTATCTAAAACATTTCATATGGAAAACATATACATTACTTTCTAATTGAAATCATTCTTGCCAGTTCTGTTTGGCTGCAATTTTGTTCCGAACAGAGTGACCAACTCACATGAGTCGGAAACGTGTTGGACCACTGGTTCTGTTTGGTCCTTCTGCCCTTCCATACCATCATGAGTGACAGGCAGACAGAAGCGCTGGGGTTACATTACTCACAGTTAGCATTCTGTTCTTCCTTTTTCCTGCGCTAAAAACATGGTGAAGCATTGCACTTTCCGCTCCAAAAGTGAGTGGGTAGTGTGGGAGGTGGCGGTGCAAAAACAACACAGCCCTGCTTTAGATTCCAATTAATTTGCCATTTGAAAGCAAAACTACATGTGCAGAAAGGGGTAATTGCTAATGAATTAACATTTACAATGACACTTTTGTTTTGACACTTTGTCGCTAATTCTTGTGGTCATTTATGCCTTTACGTTGTCTGTTGTTAGTCTTTGTTCCCACTTCAACAAAACAGCACTGCAATTGAGTCCTCCTCTTTGGGGGGGAAGTTGCACCAAATCATAAAAGCTTTTTTTTCCTTTTCTTTCAGAGAGGTTTCAATGTCGATGGAATGGTTTCTATAATTGCACCCTATGAAAGTGCCGGATCACTGACGGTTAGTGGAAAAGGACAGCGAGGCAACATCCCGTAATTATCACCTCAAATCTACAATTCAAAGAAGAGAAAAGTAAAAAAAAAAAAAGTAAAAAAAAAACACAAAAAAAACATCAGTATGATGTATACTTTTTTCTTGATCTGTTTGACAGTGATGTTACAATGATGAGAAGATGGAAAAGGTAGATAATAGAAGCAAAACTCAGCAGGTAGAAAATAATCAAGATCACATAGTTGACCAAGAAAGTTACTGTTATACTATAGATAATGGTTTTACTGATTTCTTAGAGCAACTTCACTTCAAATCAGTACGCTCCTGGAGAAGAATAAAAAAAAAAATGCCTAGTGACATCTAAAGGTCCGTTTCTATGATGAATGAGTGGCATCTTTAATAGCACATAGGCATTTCAATACAAACCAATGTCGGTAGTCGACACAGCAATCCCAAGGGGATGGTAAAAGGCCAGAGTGTAATCCTTTAGATGAAATTGAAACCCTTCGAGGCAGAGGAAATACAACCACAGCAGTATATGAAATTTGCCCTTTGCTTGTCATTGATCAAAAGGTATTAAAACTATAATAGAGATATTTTAGCGATTGATTAAAGGTTGTATGAAGCCTAACAGAGATTGAATAACCATTTTAAAAAATCAATAGCACAAATATTGGTCTTAGTGTAACTTCTTATGAGTACTGCAGCAATGATTAAAGAGCTGTCATAGGAGTGCTGTGGTGGTAGTTTTTTCAGGTCCATTCATGAAATGAAAAGTGCTGTCATGTGAATTTATCTAATTAGTATAGATTAAATAATTTGAAAAGTATTGTGTGGTGAAAGACCCAGAACAATGTTTTCTTCATATTAGAAGTGTGGATGTGTTCTCCTAAGAAACTAAATGTCACAGCATTAGTACACAATGTGTCCACAATGTTGTAAAGCTCTTTGGAAAAAGTTGGCCTCGAATTAGGTATCGTATTTATAATATTTCTATTGTCTCTGACATAAGGACAGTAGGCTGGTCATTGTTTGGGATTTTAACAATGGAGACTAAAGAGGAGGTGATTGAGGTACTTACCCTAATGAGACCTCTGTTCCTGCCGTGCTCTTTTGTGTGACTTTATTGAACGGACACAGGGTATAAGTATACCTGCAGAGGGGAAAAGAACACATGTTAGCACATTTATTACAATTAGTATCTCTGAGCTCACTCGTTTTTTCTTTACAAATTGTAACTTTAATGGTTCTTTATTAATTCTCATGCATCTCAAGGCTGTCTTTTAGCCTCAGCAGGGTTTTTTTTTAAGCAAATAATCTTTGGTAAACCAACTTTAGCACCAAACAACATAGAGACAAAGTTAGCAAGTAGCTAGTGAATGGAGCAGAGCATTTAGCGGCAAAAGTGCCAGATATTTCCCACAGGAGTTGGTGGAAAACAAAACAGAGATAAAGTAAATATTGGATTTACATTTGCCATGTGGCCAGAAACTCCAAAACAGTGGGTGGGTAAATAGGCAACTGTGTGCAAATGCATTAGCCAACAACAACTTTATAAGGTAATAGCATGTCAATGTTGTATTTCTGCTAAATCCATCTATTGGCTAAAACAATCAATTAATCTGTTTTTTATTAAGGCCTCAAAAGTACCGTATCAGTCAGGCTCTATGGAAAACAAAACGTACATTGCAGACAAGCAGTGGTTTACTAAGCAGAATTATTGAACAGTGAGAGTCAGTCTAAGCTTAGTGGCTACCTACTTGGACAGAAGATTGACAATGAGTTACCAGTGACCCTGCCACCAACAGCTCTTCTACTAAAGCAAAGAGGAGTCTAAAGGAGTTAGCAATTAGTCCAGACCATCACTAATGTACTTGCTGGGGATAGTGCTAGAGAGTAGAGGCACGATCACAAGCTCCAGTAACAAACGGATCAAAGACCTTAATGGTGAAACCGATAGAGAGAAAGGCAGTCAGGCTTTCAGGGAGGGAGATAAAAAGCTGTAAAAAGCAAGATGAAAGAAAAGAAAATGATGAACATAAGAGAAAGGGGGATAGTGGGAGAGAGGTAAGTGATTGGCTGCCAACTCCTTTTGCTCATGCACCGTGTTTGTGGTTTGTATTAAATGCTTCTCATCTTCGAGACTTTCATTTACCGTAGGCATTTATCCTTTCATGTCTACTGTATGTTTCGAGGGGGATGGCCCTTCCCCCATCCGCCGCATATAAGGGCAAGGAAGAAAATAACAGAAGCACCTTTTTTTGTCTGCAAGTAAGCAGTACAGCTCGGCGTAGAATTAAAGATATCTCACCATCAAAAAGCCTATTGAGAATCCATTGCCCCTCCAAGAAATTTGACAATGTGCAGCAAGGTTCTTCCTGGAATTCTTTCTTATTTATTTGTATTTTATTAGTTTATTTTCAAACTTTACAGCCGTGCTAGCAGCAATGTCTGTCTGTCAGTAGATTGGGCCACCACAAGAGAAATCCTATCGACTTTGGTGACCCCTGATTATTTTCTGTATTTTCACTTATCCAGTGAAATATCAGACCATTTACTTGATGGATAGACACAATATAAAACATTGTCCCCAGAGGAGGAATCCTAGTGACTTTGGTGATCCTCTGAGATCCCTCTTGGTTGACATTTGTGGTGTTGAGAGAACTGTCTAAAAATGTATTTACTGTATTTCCATAAGATTTGGTACATCATGGTCCCCACAAATTAATTGTTATATCTTTGCTGATCTTCTGACTTCATCTGAGAAAAAAAAAACTCTCTTCAGGATATAAGAGCTAAGACTTGGTTAAGCTGTCCTTGACCTCGTCAGGGACACTCGACACCCTCAGTTCACTCCAATTTAGCAGGACACATACCTGAAGGACCAATTGAGACCTTACGTAACTGCTGCATGGTAGTTTAAACAGAATTTGAAACTCATCCGTGCTTTAGTCCAAAAATGTAAGATGCTAAACTTTTTCTCAACCAGAACCTTTAAATGTGCAATTGAATGGCTGGCTTTATAGTCACTAGATTTATCAAATTTGTAAAGTTGTTTTTTCAGCGACAACACCCCTGTATGTCTGTACCTCTCATCCCCCTCTCTCTTACCCTCAAGGCAAAGCCATCCATCCCTGCCCACTTTTGCTGACACGCCAGCGCTGCACACACACACAAAAAAAAAAAAGCTAGGCTATTTATGAGTGAGGGCACTGCAATCTGACCTTGGATGCTCGCCTCCATGTGGCAGCTTGTGAGAAAACAAAAGCAGGCAAGGCAACACAGAAAATGTGTCGCTGGGTGAATTCTTTTTTAGGAGAGATTACAAATGTCGAGCCCAACATGCGGACAGAGGTGCAGGTTGATTAGCTGTCTGTCTCTGAGACAGACACTTCACATTCCGCCGTCTGCGTTACATAAATGGGACACAGCAGAAAGGTCACAGGGACATTTATACAAACTGTCCCCGGCTATCCTTAGCAAATGCTCACAGTGTGACACGAAGGAGGAAATATCCGCTGAGATGGACGGGCGGTGACAAAGGCTTTGAGGAGACGAGACTGACAGCGATGGAAATAAGAAACAGCCAGAAGAACAAAGACAAAACCAGAGGAAAGGGGAAGGCTGAAGCATAAAAAGAAATAAAAGTGTGCAAAAAGAGAGTGGGAGGAAATCAGAGTGTGCTCTTGGTGACGCGGTGCATATGAATCACCAACTGAACGGGCCACGAATATGACAGATGATGACGTGCAGCAAGGGGAACACTGGGTGGAAAATACAAAGGATAAGAAAAACGAAAAAAATAAAACTTGGTGGGTCACCGATCAAACCTTTAACAATAATTAGAAGGCTATGATGTGCAGCAGATCACAAAATGACAACAGTGGTCCTCCCATTCGGGTCCTGATCGCCACATGGTGTCTCTTTTTGTCCTCCGCGTTCAATCTGTCACCGTCTGACAATGCAGCTCTGACGCTAGCCTTTAGAAGTTTTTACCACTGTGTCAATCACTGACAGATGTTCTTGGGCCTGAAGGTACACAGTTACAGAATAAATATCTTAGATGCAACCACTTAGCCCCTCAGGCAGTTCTTCACATTTCACTGGCTTGGACTACAGGTTCACTTCATTTAGAAATCTGATTTCTAAAGCAAATAGTTCCAAGTCAGAGTTTTTCCAATTAAAGTTAATGACAAATGGTAATAAAGCAGCAGTCTTTGTTTTCTAGTTTACTGCACAAGATGTAAAAAAAATAAAAACATGAGGAAAACAGCTTCAAGGACCTGTTAAGAGATGATTTCATAGGTTTGTTTAGACTCCTCTGATGTTCTTACATTTTCTCTAACTGTTCTGTTTACAGATTTCCGTTTATTTATTTTTTTTGCCGTGTACAATGTAACTAAAACAGGCCAAAACTACAAAAATAATACCCAAGTTGTTAAAACCATATTTGCTATTTAAACCTTACTTACTCACTAGGGTTACTTGTAAAAAAAAATAAGAAGAAAAAAGACTATATTTATTTCTCAGTCCACTGAGATCCAGTCAAGAGATGGAGAGAGACAGCAATTAAGTTTCCCACTAGACTGCTATGTGACGGTGTGGGTGGAGTTCATTGAGGGTGACAAACTGCAGTAATGTCAACACTAGCTAATTGGTTCACAGGTAACACTGTGTACACTTGTCTGGCATGCCGGAGGTCAAAGGTGACTCCATACAAAGCCATATAAAGTAACGTGGCTAATTGTTAAATAGCGAACCTAAAGTAAAACCAACACTGTTCATCTTGATAGCACAAGGCAACCTTCAGTCACACATTTATTTTAAGTGGAATGTGTTCAACAGCGTCAACATTGCATAAAAGGTTACTCTCGCTAGCTTTACTTGATTATTTAGTCGTCTTTATGTTGATGATATTTTAAGATAAATTATTTTCATCTTTAAATAAGTTACTTACCCTAGCATCTACCTAATTTTAATGGAAAATAAATTGAATTAATATAGACATTTTGTCTGGCTCTTGCCAATTTATTCTCTTGCTTCTGTTATTCTTGTTATTTCGTTATTGGCATTCCGACTGGTAAAAGGTAGCACAGTGTATGTACAGAAGAGAGGGACTGTCACTACTATGACATTGCTATTAGTTGTCCATCGATAATCTTGTACAGTACTGAAATCAATCAAATCTCAAATCAAATTCAGGATAGATTACTTGGAGATTTCAGGTAATTTTGGGAAACCCACTCATTTTTTTGGCAATAGTTAGATGAGAAGCTTGATATCACACTTCCTATCAGGTAAATATGAAGCTACAGACAGCAGACAGCTTAGCACAAAGAGTGAAAAAAGGGAAAGCCGCTAGCCTAGTTTAAAGTCTCCATTGGTTCCCTGGCATCCTCACATAGACTCTAGGATGTCCCCACACCTGGGAGAGGAATAGGTCTACGCATTTCACAACCTCGTTTTTAAATTTAAGCTTTTTTAAGGATTACACAAACGAGACGCAACATGTTACTTATTGATCTTAAGACGCCCTGAAAGGCAGATTTTGTTAACTTCAACTTGCTGTTTTCTCCATTTTCCAGTATATGTGCTAAGATAAGCGAGGGCTGGCTCTACCTTCATATTTAACAAACGCGTATGGACGTGTTATCAGTCGTCTTATCAAACTCAAATAATAAGAATATTCTCCAAAGTGTTGACCTATTCCTTTGAGAAGATTTGGCACTGCCATTAAAAGAGAAACATTTATTAAGTGTGAACATAGAGTAGCCCTACAGTAACTAGACACTTTTCTGAAATCAAGTCCACTCACTCTATGTTGTGAAGGAGTCTTTTTTAGGAATCATTTAATGCTTTTACAGAATCATACATTTTGTTAGGTGGAGAGACATGATAGATGTTGTTCTTACACACCACGAATAAATAGTAAATCATCTGACCTGCTTGTAAAGGAAGCAGGGTTTTCTTCTATTTCCCTGAAGGGATCAATAAAGTACTCTGATTGTGATTCTAGCGCCTATCTGTCCTTTAATCAGCAGACCCAGCATTAAGACCCTGTGTCAACAAGTCTTTGCTGAAGTGTCTTTGGTGCAGCATTACACATTTTACAGCTGGTCACAGTATCAACTCTATAAGTGATTGTAATGCTCTGTTTACTCTAAACCACAGTATGAAGTCCACACTAGCAAACAAACAGCTATTCTGGATTATGCCCCTTACTGTAAAAACCTGCATTGCAAAATGTGAACATTAAAGGTTCCTTGCCATACATATTTCATTACTTTCTGGTAATGTCTGAAGTTCTACCATGGACTCTAACATTTTTTGGTTAGTGTGGTATAGAAAGCCTGCAGGAAGACTGAGCTCGATTTGTGCCAGTTCTCATTAATATTCAACAAGCTAAGCTGCTTGACTCTGATTGGCAGCTAGCCAATGAGAGCCCGGCTATCAGTATCCTTTACCCAGCGCAACTGGGCGAGCTCATGAATAGTAATGAGCTCAGGCAACATGACGTCAGACTGACCAGCTTTTGTAATTGATTTGCCTGATTTCTCTTCTTATTTCTTTTCAGTGGCTAGAGCTGACAGAGGAGGTAGCAGTTCATTTTCACATTCACCACATAACACAGGCACATATGGACCAAACATATTTCAAAAAATGCAATTACAGACAGTTTTGTGTGTCAGGGCACCTTTAACATACTGGATAAGAATAAAATGGACACCTGGAAAAGGGCCTTCCCTGACTAAACTTGGATAAGTGCTGATGAGGTGCGTTTTTTTTCCTCTTTCAGTCCAAATTACAAAAATGCAGTTAGTATTGCCTCAACCTATTTTATTGTGCTTGTTTGTGTGTCTCGTTTCAGATTTTCTGCTGTTTCACTAGTTTAACGATAGCTTGCAATGATTTTATTTTATTTTACAGGGAATCAATATGACATCAGAAAGAGCGTTCATGTGTGTTCATACAATATGTGTTTTTGTATTATGGAAGATTCAGTAGTGATGTATTTTAAATGACTAATCAAACCTTGTTAAAGATTTAACGTTGTAGTACTGAGCTCCTATTCACGAACATGCACATACAAGAAAAAAAATAAATAAATCACTTGATACTCCTTTTGCGATTTTTGTGACTGACATTCATTATAATGTTATAACTGTAGTTAGCACTTTTGGTAATTTAAGTAATAAAGAAGAGGCCTATTCTTATTTTAGGAACAATTGCCTTGTGGTACTACAGTAGACATTTTTAATAAGTGCTTTTAATATAAGAGCATCTACAGTAGGAGAAACAGGTGGGAGTTAGGCCCTTTGATTTATGTCTCGGTGGTGAAAAAGTTCTGCAGTGTTTGGGTCTCTCTCCTACAGCAAAATTACAAAAGTGCAGCCGTGATCTGAGCTTTACTTTTAGCAATGGTTGGTCAGCTCATCAGGCCTCAAGTGGAATTAAAGAATCAAATTCCAATACTGTAACTAATAGTAGAAAGACTATTTCAGGACTTTCACAAGGCATCATGACCATTGTGAGATTGGGTCAGTAAAATTTACTTCACTTGGTAATCAAGTTGAGAGTTTGCTGGCAGCCCAAAGACCCAATGACAGTTTATCCTTCTAGAGCCAGTTTAAAAGAAAACATACTCAAAGAAGGCAATTTTTCGGCTTACCTTCATTTTCCACATGGGGAACCACAAATTGAAGTCTGAATAAAATGCTATACATTGTTTTTACAATGAGTCTGATTGAAGTTCACTTTCCTGACAGCTTATCATATTTTGGCCTTGAAAATCTTAATGCAGAGCCGAGAGTCGGTGTATAAGATATATATTTTTCTTTTCTTATTACGCTTCGCTTCAGAGAAACAACATGGACAGGGAAGGTGAACGCACAGCAGATACCTCTTTGCCACATGAATTACCCAGGGAAAAAATAGCAATGCAGACCCAAAGAGCCTCTCAAAAGATGCCTCAATTTATATGCGGAAAATGGGAAACAAAGCAAGCCAAACTTGAAGCCAATTTAGTTTTTAGAGCCATCACTAAGGGCAATGAGGCAAATAGCCTGTGGCAGATCATTTAAAGCTGCATTCTCCCTTTCATCTCTTAAGATGTTAACATTATTATTGCTGCTATTTTGTTCTCGAAAAAGGTGAAGGTTGAGGCGTGTGGAAACTATATAGGCAGTAAGAGACAACAGCTGGTGTTTATGGGTCTGAAGAAATGCAATGAATTAAATTATAGAATCATGGTGCTTCAAAAGTATTAGCATATATATATATATACTGTATATATGTCTTTTTATATTACTACATTGATGCAACTATACAGTGGAATTAGATTGTATTGGCTGTAGTGATATTTATTCAGGGATTGAAAAAAGGTTTACATATTCTAAGTTGAAGTTTCTAAGTGATTATCAATAATATATATAATGTCAAGGATCCTACGTAGGTGTGGAACAAGTTGGCTCAAAATAATACTTTACACTTATTCTCCTCAAAGGTGTTAAAAGAATTGCTCAAACACTAAAATGTGTTCAGAAATTACTTCAAAATAACTAAAGGTGATAATAGAGTTCCAACATTAAAAGGGAAAAGAACCAAGCCAATAATCAGAGGCTTTGAAACTTGGAGAGTAACTGTGAAACATCTGTTCTCATGATATTTCAGCTCACTTTAAAAATGTCCCTTTGGCCCAATTACCAAAAAACAGTTGGTACAGCATTATGAGGATGTCCCAATCTCACTGTTTCACCTGTTGCCATTTCCAAAATATTACTTTAAATACTTGAATACGCAACACTTTGTGGAACTATACAACAGAGACAAAAAAAGATGTGGATTATTATGACAACTACAGTGAGGGAAAACAGTATTTGATCCCCTGCTGGTTTTGTACGTTTGCCCACTGACAAAGAAATGATCAATCATAATTTTAATGGTAGCTTTATTTGAACAGTGAGAGACAGAATGACAACAAGAAAATTCACGGTTTCCCAGGTGTCTTTTTTACAGGTAACGAGCTGAGATTAGGAGCAAATTCTTAAAGGGAGTGCTCCTAATCTCACCTCGTTACCTGTATAAAAGACACCCGTCCACAGAAGCAATCAATCAATCATATTCCAAACTATCCACCATGGTCAAAACCGAGAGCTCTACAAGGATGTCATGGACAAGAATTTACACCTACACAAGTCTGAAATGGGCTTCAAGACCATTTCAAAGCAGTTTGATGAAAAGGTGACAACGGTTGGTGCGATTAAATTGCAAATGGAAGAAACACAAAAGAACTGTCAATCTCCCTCGGCCTGGGGCTCCATGCAAGATCTCACCTCGTAGAGTTACAGTGATCATGAGAACAGTGAGGAATCAGCCCAGAACTACACTGGAAGATCTTGTCAATGATCTCAAGGCAGCTGGGACCATAGTCACCAAGAAAACAATTGGTAACACACTACGCCGTAAAGGACTGAAATCCTACAGCGCACGCAAGGTCCCCCTGCTCAAGAAAGCACATGTACATGCCCATCTGAAGTTTGCCAATGAACATCTGAATGATTCAGAGGACAACTGGGTGAAAGTGTTGTGGTCAGATGAGACCAAAACGGAGCTCTTTGGCATCAACTCAACTTGCCGTGTCCACATCATCTTCACCACATCAAAGTGTCGATGGACGGGGCCATGTACCGTCAAATCTTAGGTGAGAACCTCTTTCTTTCAGCCAGGGCATTGAAACTGGGTCATGGATGGGTATTCCAGCATGACAATAAGCCAAAACACACGGACAAGGCAACAAAGGAGTGGCTCAAGAAGAAGCAACTTAAGGTCCTGGAGTGGCCTAGCCAGTCTCCAGACCTTAATCCCATAGAAAATCTGTGGAGGGAGCGGAAGGTTCCAGTCGCCAAACGTCCGCCTCAAAACCTTAATGACTTGGAGAAGATCTGCAAAGAGGAGTGAGACAAAATCTCTGGATTATTTTGTCATTCTGTCTCTCACTGTTTAAATACATCAACCATTAAAACTATAGACTGATCATTTCTTTGTCAGTGGGCAAATGTACAAAATCAGCAGGGGATCAAATACTTTTTCTCCCTCACTGTATGTCTATGACTAAATATGACTTTGCTTTCCAAAACGTCATCTCATCATCTGAAAGAGATCTCATCATCTTTAAAGAGAGTAATTTTCAAAAGAAACATTTACATCCTGTTTTCTTTCCCTGCGTGGTAAACATCTGGACAACATAGCAGAAATGGCTTTCTCAGGTTGAGAAGATGTGCTTTCTTTGACTGTTAAGTATAATTCTCAAATAACTTGCTCCAATTTACACCATACCATTAAACTGGGTAAACCCCGCCCACTCCAACGACGATTGGCTTTCGCCCGGAAGCTCGGTCTGGAAAGATGCATGTTTAATTCTCCCACTTCAGTTCCCAATTTTGCGGAAACCAATCACGAGCTGGCTTATCTACCTATTGGCGGGTTTAACACGATGACAGTAGAGAAGCGACCAAGCAGCGTCTTGTTTACATTCAACATAGCGGCCACCGAACACCACCAAACGCAGTAACCCATTGATGCCGCTGTCGCTTCTACGTCACCCGGATCGTTGGTCTGATTGGTTGAAGGACTACAGAGTCATTTGAACTATGCCCATTGGTCACGCCTCTTGTGCAGAGAAAATACAGACCAGACCAATGCTCAATCTCAAATCTATTGATCTTGGCTCGGTCTGGTGATAGCCAGATTACCATACCATCGCCACGCCTCAAAACACACATTTATAGATGTCAAACAAACAAAAGGTTTTGGCCCATTACAGGGCAGAAAATGCTTGGGGTAACAGGTTAGTAGATCAGAACCGTCACAGCTATGCTAACGCAGACCTGATTGTGTCTTACAGGGTGCAGAAGATTGTGGCTCTTTTTACAACTGGTATAACTGTGTTCGTGCAATCATACTATGTTTATAGTGTGTGTATTACTATGTAATATGTTGTGTGTAACTATTAAAAAAAAGAAACTGAAACCTTTAGCGAACTGAAACCTTTGACTCAAAAATTAGATTTGGGTTGTAGCTTAAAACTGATGTCAAACATTGTAGAAGTACATAATGAGCTTGGTGAGAAGCTGCAGCTTATTGAAGTAAACTGCACTAGAAACTACTCAATATAATACACCATCTAAAAGAAATATATTTGTCCATGTAGGATAGTAATTACACTTTTGCTGAAATTATTACAATTGCAGAATTAGATTAGAGATACATTATGTTCAACTCACTAGGAAGTTAAGGTTGTCACAGCTGGAACTGCAAATGAGACAGCAGGAAAATAAGTATAAGATAAACACGGTTTAACACGGAATTGAATTGTTTTACAGCAAGACACTTTGCTGTCTCTCGTTTAGGTATTAATAACTTAACTTTATACTTAACGCTATCCTGGATCTCTCTGTTAAACCGCGGAATAATTGTATTGTTTGTTTTAGCAACAGGTTCAAACCAAATCCCTCAGCATAGTAAGGAAAATTACTGTAACTGTCAAGCCCTGTATTAAATTCCTTCAATTTTCTTTCACTGATGGCAGCAGTGACTTGACAGTGACCTTAAGTTACTTTAAACAATCCTATTCATTCTTCGCTCTGAATGCTGAATTTATGGGGACAATGTCAAACTACAGACTCACATATTTTTCTCAGATGGCATCACATATTTCTCATGATATATATAATGTGAGTTATACTTTGTCTTGCACTTAACAAATAAATTTGGTCTCTTTTTATAGGTATTTATCAGTAGGATACAGTTTTTCAAATTACAAAGGGGTATGTTTTGCCAGTTAGATATCCAGAGAAAAGCCTTACATGGTGACAGTAGAACAACTCACTGGATTTTTTTGTCAGCGCCTGCCTCAAGACGAAACACTGCAGTTTAGTTATCTGCATTGCAAACAAAAAGCACTAAATACAAAAACCTTATGTCCAAGCTTATGTCCCAGGTACTCGTCCAGTCAGCCTAGCTGACCCTGACACACATTATCACAGACAGGTGCCACTGTTGTCGTTTTGTTTCCTGTATGAAGAAGAAATTAAGCAGAATTGCAGCTGATGTCATTTTAGCTAGGTTTTGTGTTTTGGAGGGTTATGTACTCTCTGAATAAAGTGTATTTCCTATGTAATAAAAAATATAACTTGAGCTGGTACAGTACTAAGAAAGTAAGACAATCTTGTCCTAAAAAAAAAAGAAAGATGATTATCTTGGCACTAAGTCACCTCATTTTGAATTAGAAACAGGTAGTCCTGGTGACAAGATGGGATAGACAACAAATCTCTTATAGGTTGACCCAGACTGTTTCAACACAACCAACCCACAGATACTCTGCTCACTGCCCACTTCTCTGGTTGGCAGCATAACAAAGACTGATGAGATGTGGTGATTTTATGACCCATGAGTCACACAGACACACACGCACCCTCAGTGCCAGCACTCAGGTCTACTGAACCAACGGAAAGCTCCTGCTACTTCAGATGGCCACCCCCGCTGTGGACTGGGCAGACTCTCCACGTGCTTTCGGTTGCTTACAGGAAGGACCAACATCTTGACAGCCAAAGGCTTTGTTGAATCACAATTGGGTGAGGGAGGCAGTGATTCAACAGGAAGATAAACTGACTGTGCTCTTCAACACGGTGTCTCGGAAGAAATTAGGTGGACCGAGACGTCTCCAATTTTTTTTAAAGGCATGCAAATGCACATACAGTATGTAGCTTCTTCCTCTCTGCCATAGATCCCCATTGCTGTCATTTTTGTTTGTTTTGAGTCCGTGGCTAAAAGCCATTATCAACAAATGCACTACTTACACCTGTTTGAATGAATGAGTGCACGGCTTTTTTGCAAAATGAAACTACGCTTATGTTTTTTTGTGATTCATGTCTTCAGTAGGATCCAGTGGGCTTTGGGCTGTCAGCCACACAGAATAAAAGTCCGACAGTATTGAGAGACAAACTAACACTTTGGCATTAGCTCACAATAATCACAGACATCTTGAAGCAGGTGAATGTAATCTTTCTGCCCCTTTTTTTTCAGACAAATGACCAAACATGACCTTTTGAAGTTAATTGAGCATGAGCAGCTCATTAAGAGTAATGCTAAATTTCATGCTTTAATTTAACAACAGTGTGTGTGCCACATCTATCATAATTTGAAAGCTACTGAGCGTGACAAAGTGCTCATGCTCTAAGGCATGGACCTGCATAAACAGCTACTGCAGCACAACCACTTATTTCAACAACATTCCAATTATGGTTAACCAGGCCCTCTGCCTTTCTGTCCCCTCAATAAACTGGGGCAAACATGATTTTCAATCCATTTGTGCGCACGCATGCATTTCTCGGCAGTTATCTGTGGTCTGGTTTGATTTCTGGCATTACATTAACTAATAGTAAAAGGCCTTCATGTTGAAACTGGGTACTGTGAAAGACTTAAATCACATTAACAATGTTTCATCATTTATTCTAATTTCTAGGAAAAAGGACATGGCAAATGCACTAAACAACAATACCAGGAATTTTATTTTTTTCTGACAAACACTTGCCATCAACAGGCAGACAGCAACTATCTTATAGGATAGTATTCATGGCACAGCTGTTATAAAATCTACCACTTATATGGCTCTTCATTTCCATGTTACACTCATGACAGTCAGCAGACACATCTAGGACTCTGCATCATCCGCCTTGCTGTGGTTTAAATACAATTTCAAACAGCTCGCTCCAGGCTATCCGGATGGTGTTTCTTTCTTCCCTAAAAGAACCCATTGCACTGGTAAGGCCATGTGATGTTCTACAGACAGTTGGAAGTGTCACTTGTGCTGCGTGATTCTTCTCTCATCTCTGTCAAAGCATGAACCACAGTGGCGGGCGTGACTCACTGAAGTGCTGTACTTTCTAATGACACGAGAGCGGAGGCTGAGTCAATCTGACCTGACAGTCTTGCATAAATCACGGCCCTTCAATTTAAGTTGCTTTGAGGAGTGTCAACAAATCCACAGGAGGAATATTAGACTCCGCTGTAGGTAGGGACTCCGCCTCTGAGAACTCATTATAGGGTGACTCCCTTCATGCTGTGCCAGGCTGTGTTGACTGAATTGCCAAGCTTATTTCTGATTCACTGGCAGACGCCTGCCTTTTAAATTCCCGACTCGTAATAAGGGCCCACCAGCACCCTAAAGACCATTTCAGGGGAAATACATGAATTTTAAAGGTGAGCTTTAACAGCACGAAAGTGATGTAATGTAAAAAAATAAATAAAAAAATGTCACTCTGGGCAAAAGAGAGGTGAATTAAAGTATAGAATAAAGGCCATTAAAAGATAATGCACAAAGCACAAGCTCCCTCTCTAAGCTTTTATTCATGTTGTTTATGGTCTTTAGCAAAACTGATGAGAAGGCAATGTTGACTGTGCTACCACACAGCATTTAGCTTCTAATCTTGCCGTTAATCATTCCACTTGAAAGTGTTCAACAACAAAAGGCAGGGTTTTTTTCCCCCTCCCTTTGAAATCAAAGTAATTCTATTTTCTCCCTGGACAAACAGGAGAAGACTTCAAGCTCCAGTTTGCAGGAGTGATTCACACCATCAGAAGGCAAGGCTGAAGGAATAACTCAACAAAGTGGTGCAGAGAAAAGAACCCTCCTTTGGAAATCTGAGCTGGCTCCTCAGATAGAAATGAAACACGTTTTACATTAACATGTTTGGCCTGCAGTATATACGAGTAAACAGGAGCAAATCCAGTTTCTGTGAATCACCTAAAAATGCAATCAGCTCTTTCTATTTCCTTGCTCCATTAGGGCTGTCTAATACACACAGTTACTCCATACGTGTCATTGTTATCAAATGATTCTTAACTGGTAGGATTTGAAACCTTTTGTTTGCCAGACCCCACAACCGCATCATTCAATCATCCAAACATGCACAGCTATTATTTATATTATACACAGCGTTTCAGTAGAGCAAACTTTTATGGCTCCAGGCACTTTTCTCCAATATTGGCTGCAACTCCAGAAAAAAAAGGAGAGAGCAATTTAATCAAAAGAGAAAGATCTACACATCAGGGAGGGCGAGTGTAAGCTGGTTTGAACCGATGATCAAGAAGCTGGACAGAAAAGTGTGCGATTCTGTTCCATTATTGGAGAGGAGCTGTAGCTCTGCTAGTTTGCTACTTGAGGGCATGGGAGGGAGTGTTATAGAAAGCCGTTGGTTTATGTGTCTGTCAATGTCATGTCTTTTCAGGATCATGGTTGATGGCAAACAGTGAGGATAAAGGGGGGCAGGGAGGGGAACTGGTACATTGCTGAGAGGGTGCTGGTAGGTCAAAGGACCTTCAACTGGGTTGACGCTAGTGGATATTGTGCTCTTTGGCCATTTCAAGGATGAAAAATAACATGGATCGTATGATACCAATAGGCTAGGAAAGAAAGGTACCAGCACGCAAGACAACATACTGTAGTTAATATTATTCCCCTTAGTTAATTTTGGAATGCCTGTCATGGCTTCCTTTTTCTCACAACGGCCAGCTGTGTGAACATACTTATACAATGAGAGGCGGTAAAAGGGATCCGATGGCTACAAATATGATATCGTGCTAAAAGACTGAGGCATGTCCCAAGCAAAAATTCAGCATCTGTGTACAAGACAAGGAAATAAAAGAGCAACATTGTTCTTGCATTGCAGAGAGCGTAGAGCTAGTTAGTCCTGGTATTTTAAGTATTATCGGGAAATTTTAAAAGACTCTTGTTTCATCCTCCCGTACCCTGTTTAGCTATTTGGACAAGGATTTGAGCTTTATTGTTTGTATTTTCAAGCCTAATGTTTCACTTTTAAGTTAATTACAATAGAAAATGCTTTTAGAGTCAGGACTTACCGATGTTTTCAGCAAAAGTAAAGCTATCTAAGATGACAAGTTTGGCCCGGGTTGTTGAAATATAAACTAAATACAGAAATACAGAAAATAGCAGGACAGCTAAAGGAGCTGCTAACATTAGCATAAACTCTGCTAGCCTCCAGCACCCCCTACAACTCAATGGGGAAATGCAGTAGATGTATGGATTAATCTAACCTCTAACCCCAAAATGTAGTTAGCTAACGATAAGCTGCTTGGCCTGGGAAGAAATGCTCAGTTACCCCCATGTAAGCTAGTTAGCTGGACATGCTAACATTTGCAGATAAACACAATGTTTAAATACATTCTTTTGGGTGGACTAAAAATAAAAAAACACCATCCTTGTGGAGAAATCTAAGTTTAACAGGCCTGGAATGCCTTGTATGATTGGCCAATCACTGTTTTACATCTGCTTATGTGCCATTAACCCATTATTGTTGTAATTTCTCTGGCATACTCTTAAAAAGCCATCCACCACTTCTGTTTAAACCTGTGAATTTCTTCATTTCGAGCCTTTTTGTCATTTCCAGAAGTAAAGGACGATCAATACCATAGGAGCCAGCTCTCCATCGCTACATCAATTCAATTTTCAATTCAATTTTACTTATGTAGCGCCAAATCACAACAACAGTTATCTCATTGCGCTTTTCATAAAAGAGCAGGTCTAGACCGTACTCTGTGTTATTTACAGAAACCCGACAATTCCCACCAAGAGCAAGCACTAGGCCACAGAGGCAAGGAAAAACTTCCTTTTGAGAGGCAGAAACCCTGAGCAGAACCATGGCTCAGGGTGGGCGGTCATCTGCCTCGACCGGTTGGGGGTGAGAGAAAGAGACAGACAGAGACAGAGAAAGAGACAGAGAAGAGAGCGAGAGAGAAAAAGAGAGACATGGAGAATTGTAGCAGAGGCACATCATGCCATTGAAGCATCTTGCAACCAATGTGCAATATTGTTATCTAACACTGTCTACAGTAAACGGCTGAGCTTGATTTTCCTGGCTTATGTACAAGAACGGCAACTTTCCTTTTCAGATTTTGCCTCCTAAATGGCAAACTAAGCAAACAAATCACACTGGTGTGTAAGGGCATGGGAAACCACTGATTCCAAGGATGTCTAAAAAATGTATTTGCAGTGCAGATTTCAGTGCAGATCGCAGATAATTTTCTTTCAAAACTGCAACCACCCACAGACTTCTAAAGCTCCAGCTGGCAAGCAATCCTGAGAAGAACAGATTCTACCCCAGCAGGGGCCATAGGGATGCAGCGGGAGAGAGTAAAAGAAGCTCATTCTGTTGATTAAATTTAGTTGATTTAGCTGCTTGGCTTTCTCCAGGGTGACTTGGAGCTTACAAATTATCAACTTTAAATGGTGGCTCATTTACTGAGATGGTTCACATTCGCTACAGATAGAATTTGTTTTAGTACAGTTGCTCAAAATAAGAACCAGCCACTGGTTAATGTATTGATTTTTGTGATGGTTCCTTGACACTGTTTTAATTTTCTAAGCAGTAGTTTTTATGGCTATCTGCAGTGCACAGGTATTGCACAAGTAATGGTTTTCGGGGATTTCCATTACTGAGTCGGCATAACTAATAAAAACTTCATCATATCATGAGAAGTTTGTCAAAACCATAAAAATGTCTTCTTCTGCCAGTGTGTTTTCATAAAACCTTATAATGACAGCGTATGCATTCGTATGCAACCACACATTACTAGTTTCCATATTAATGTCAGGCATAAATAATCATATAAATGGAAAAAAAAGTAATAAAAATTCCATCAGTACTTACTCATATACTTTCAGCTTGTAACACTGACTGTTCAAAAACAGAAACTCCCAATCTGTTCCATAGTCTATAGCCAGCTTCTTCCGGAGATCACTGAGGAAACCAAAATTAATATAGATTAAACGTCATGCACACTTTAAGCTGTATTTTTATGGAATTGAGTTATTACTGATCTGACACCATGCCAAATTTTACCCAATTACATCTGAAATAACACTGTTGGTAAAGTTTAAGAAAAATAACAGCAGGTATTACAAAAGGTTTTAAAATATGCCTTGACATAAGTTATGTAATGGCATTAATACAAAATCTGCAGCATAACATTGCAAAAATGCTCCTTTCAATATGTGAAACAAGAGTTATTGAACGTTTTGGGTGTTGGCCATTTGTTTTAAGTCCCCGACAAGCTGCCTTAATAACTTCTAGATGACTCTATCCGTGCTGACAATGTAGCTTTATTTTCTTTGCTGCTTTAAGTGACTTTCTTTTTGTGCGGATCAGGTGGCTCTTTAAAGCCCATTTCTATGCAGTGTCTCCAATTATCCAAGCTAGTCTGCTTTTCTTCACTAATCGCAAATAAGAGAACCAAGCCCTATCTGCACAGGCCCTTATTTCCATATTCATATCCAGAAATGCTAATGGGGTTAACAAATGTTTAGAGAGGGTGACTGTTTTCGCCTGAGGTTGATACGGTAGGGGGGCGTAGGGGGGGGATGATTCAAGGCCAGAAAAGCAATGCAGGGTGCTAACTGTGTGAATGTGATTCTTAGTAGAGCAGGGCTCATAACATTCATGCAATCCAAGTCAATTTTTGTAGAAATGACCCTTTACAGCATGCTAAAGGCTTGTAGTAATAAGATAAAAACTTTAATTTAATTTTAAGTTCCAAAAGGTATGAAGATAAAAATGCACAGATAAAGAACATGCGGGGAGTGGAGGGGGGGGGGGGGGTAATACTCCAACACACATACATGATAGTGAGTTATTTGACCATGAGAAACTGAGGCAAGGTGGACAATGAAGAAATAAAGCAACTGAAGTCATGCCAGTTACTTTTCCCTCTTTCGACTCATACATTGTTGGGGGGGGGGGGGGGGGGGGGGGATCTTGACCTTTTGGTGACAGCCATCTCTGTGGCCGACTCTCCTCTCCGCCTACTGTAATGAACAGTGTGCAAGCCTAAGGACCACAGTAGCTACTTATCAGGTATTGCTGTAGCCAGCTCAGAGCTCTGTGAAAACATCTGAGAGGGAGCAAACGCATGTCACAGGAATTCTCACCCAAACCTGCTCAGGTTTTTTTCTTTACTATAATGTTAGGAAGGAATTAGAGGCTGAAAAGAACAATATAGAATTAAATATATTTAAATTTCCCCAAAAAATTTCAATAGAGAGTTTTGAGGCTGACAGATTTTCTGGGTGGAAAGTGGAATAGGCCCACCCACCAGAGCACAGTAGGCAACCAATAGCGTTTGTTTTTCTTCATTAAAATTAGCCTTAGGTAGAACACAGTGCAAATTCATTACAGTGCAGAAGGATAATCTATTTTAAGGCCTGGTTACATACCATGCCACCCTGCTTACAATAGCAATCTGAGAAGCTAATGCATCGTCCACACAAAGTGCAAAATGTTAAGGATCTAGCCACAAAAATGTGACAATGGAAGCTAACTTGTGCTTATTTTTTCTTTATTCCTCCCTTACCTTATTTCCATGTTGACTGTCTCATAGGCTTCTTCTACCTTCTTCAGATTGGTAGCCTCCCACTCTGCAGCTAGACAAAACAAAAGGTCACACAAATTAACAATGTGGAGTTGTTGCATCTCAACAGCTGCGTGTTGCCAAACAGTGGGCACTTAATATAGGCTGTTATATCTAGGACTGGGAGAGGAGCGAGACTGCATATAAACAGAAAAATGCTATTTCCAGGTGTGGTAACTGCCGAAAAGCCTGCAGGCTTATTAGTCTCTTTGCACTGACAACTGTGTTAACCGAGACAGAGAGAAAAGACTTTAGATGGAGTGTGAGAGATCTGCAGAGGTGGCCACAGCGATGATATGTTTGTCTCTCTTTTGACACACTAGTATGTTCTGAGTATGACAAAATGTCAGACTAGTGACTAGGAAAGTGATGTAATAGTTCAAATGAAACATAAAGGAACTGTAAGTATATGTATAACCCGCAAACCTTCTGGCTACTTGATGAATTTACATTATTCACTTCCTTTTTAGGGAAATATCTGGCTTTATTTTAAAGCTACAATAGAATAGATCCTTATTGTCATTGGTTTCAACAACAAAATGCAGTAAGGAGCTCTCAATATAACCGTTAAATTATAGACAAAACTGAAATAGTAAAATATAAAAAAACAAAATGGATGATTTAAAAAGTAAAATATAAAAAATGGAAAATTTAAATAGTAAAATATAACAATCAAGATAAACACGATGAATTTATTAGGGGTGTGCAAAAAATGTCTATCTGAATAGCGATTCACGCTCTACCAATTCCAAATCGATTCATATTAAAAAATGAAATGTTGTTTTTTTTATTGTATGTCTACTGCCATCACATGATAGATAGATACTGTATTGATCCCAAAGGGAACATTCAAGGTCTCAGCAGCTTACAGACATCACAGACAACAACATACACATTCATCAAAACTAACAAAATAACAAATAAACAAATCCACATGAATAATATGGATATGAATATACATACATACATACATACATACATACATACGTACATACATACATACATACATGGGAAAAGTAACTACATTTACATACTGTGAATCAGTTTCTTTTTTTTTTTAATCAAATCGTGACATTTTCTAAATCATACACCCCCCTACGTATTTACATACATTACATAATGTTATTGCAAAGCTAAATGTTCCACTGTCATCACTAGCTAGTTGCTAACCTTTTCTCTCTGTCATTTAGTGTTGGGCAGGTTATGTAATGTGTAGTGTCAGTTTTTCAAAGATTTCTAACTGAAAACTAAAACCAAACAATGAGTTGCTGATAAAAGTTGCTAAAACGCTCTCTGTGGGTTGGTATCTACAAGCAACTCCTCTGATATCAATATTGCCATGTAATCAAATGGAATTGATCAAAATAGTATAAGTGAAGATTTAAGTCCCTTATCAGCAAAGAGGCAAAACATTTGCTGGTTCCATCCTTCTCAATTTGAGGGTTTCCCCCTTAACTATTTCATACCATTGCATATTTAACTTGCGTGTACAACTACACTTCTTTAAATGGCATCCGATTAAGCCACTGGTTATCTGCTGTGGAGAGAGAGGCTGACACAAAAGTAAACGGAAGCATTTTATAGTGAAACGCGTTGACCGCGTTGAGGATTACACATGACCAAAGAGGCTGAAAACTTGAGGAGAGAGTGCCGACTCCAGTTTAATTGTCTAGTGCCGACAGACCTCAGGATTTACTGGAGTTTCTGGAAGTGGACAGGCTCATCTCTGTCTGCGAGGAAACTCGGAGCCGTGGCAACAGAAAGGAATTTGTACGCAGCAAGGACTGTGTGGGAAGCTGTCACAGCCCAGGTCTGAATACCAATTAGCATGTTCCTTGCATGTGGTCTCAGCTGGTTGACCATAAAAGATACCCCCCACACAATTCCCCCAGCGCCTATATCTTGCTGAACAGTGTACAGATGTGGTGTGTCCAAGAGGCAAGCTGTGATTTCCCATGCTGTTAATGCCTATTTTTATAGCGCCAAGATCCCCTTAAACTCCTTCAGAAAACCACAGTCACACACACAAGTTCTCTCTTGCATACTCTGATCCCCTCTCTTGCTCCATTTCTCTCCCTCTTTCACAAACACACACACCAATCATCAGGCTAAGCAAATGACAAAATCCCAAGTAGGTGACATTTGACCCCTTGCAGCAGCCAAGTCATATATGGAGAGAGTGGTGACGGTAAAGGAGGAGCTGAGAAGCGCAAAAAAAGACAGAAAGAGTAGCTAGGCGCATAGAAGTACCCAGAGAAGGGAACATAGGGCGAGTAAAGCCTCTGGAATGGTCTCTGCACCAGTCGGGCCGATGCAACCTGAGGCCGATGTACAGTATACCAGAAAGGCCTCATGCTTATGGTCTAATGACTGCAAGAATTAGATTACTGGTCTTATTGCCAATGGATGCAATGCCGTTTGAATCCCAGCTCGAGCCTGTTTCTTTATGTGCCCATGTTCTGTGTTTTAAATCAACGTAATTGCTCACTTCAAAAATCTAAGTCCTAATAATGTTTAATGTGGTGCTTAAGAAGAAATGCCCTTTATTATACTGAAACGTCTACTACATTCAGGGGATATTCATGTGGAAAATGTAGGACAAATGATTTCCAGTTGAAGCTAAATTAACCAGTAGAGGACATTTTCCACTTCCACAAGTTTACTGTACTTTGCTTTTAGCAGTAGACGTTATCAAGAGGGTTTTCAAATCACAGAGGCTGTGTACAAAAATAAATATGCCATCTTCTGTCGGAAATCTCCTGTGCATACGATACCTTGAGCCGTAGACCGGAGATGCTCTGTTTACATGCGAACAGATCAATAAGCAAGGCAATTTCTCTGCAGGCTAAGAAAAGAAACCTGGGAGTAGGTGCAATGAGCGCTGCGGCGGTGCTAACAGAACTGCGATGCAGTGAGGCCACCCTTGAACCTCACACTTACGCAAGCAACAGACCTTTAGCTAGATTACGTCGACTATCAGGCGTTTGCTTTGTTGTCTGTAAAACCTGCTCTTTAAAATAAAGCCTGGCAGTATGCTCAAGCTTCTTACTTTGGATCCTATTCACTTTCCTTCTAAAGCTCTTTTTATTCACCTCCATCTATCAAACTCTTTTTTTCTTTTCATTTTGACTACAACATTCTCCTCTCCTTCAATATTTTTTTAGCACGAGCTCCTCGGAGTCTTCCTGTCGCCCTCACCTCCCTCTCTCCAGCTTCAGTTTCCCTCCTCAATTGGCTAACTTGTTCCGACTGCGGAGTAGGGCGTGGGGAGGGCTAAAATATAGGTTGAGGATTCCTGTAATGAAATGTTTATGGCAGGTTGTAACAACGAACACGATGCCTTTTAGACACTGTCAACGGGGCTGGCAATAGCATTAATAGCCACCTGCTAGAATCAAACCCGACCGCCCTGAGGTGCTAATTACACCTTTTTTCCCTTTAAAGAAGCTATTCAGCCAAGATAATAGAGGAGGTGTTACATTATAGAAAAAAAGAATGAATGTTTGCATTTGAAAATAAATTAAAAAAAATTCTAGATAAACAAAGTTAGACTTCCGTTCCTATATGTCTCTCTCTTTACCCATCCAAATCTCACAAATGATTCTGAAACTGTAGCACAGGCTGCTGGGAGTTGAGAGGAGGTCACTCTCATCCCCTGCATTATAGTTGTGTTAGAGTGTCTGATTATATTAAGGTTGAGTGAATAACCATAGCTGGCAGAAATAGCATCATGTTTTGAACTATCAGTGCAATTCATAGCATTGTGACTGACTCAGTTTGTATTCAGTCTCCCACACTCTCCTGCAACTCTCTTTTCTTTTCTTTTTTTATCTACAGTGCAGCAACACGGCTAGAACGCACGGAAATTGCGAATGGGTCCATTTAATGCACAACTGCCATTATATCAAATTGTATAAACCAATATTGATGCACAAGTGAACACATACTGTGATTGATTAGTAATATACAGTCAAATGTTTCAATAGTTATGATTAAGATGCTTTGAAAAAAGAAAGGTTCCTTATACATATTGTATTTGACTTGTTTTCACTGACAAGGTAAATCAATCAGGCCTCACTGCTTACATTGTAAACATGCATGAGGGCTAGAATAACTGCTGAAACATCAGTCGATTAACAAATTGACAGGAAAAAACAACAAACGATTAAGGGATTTGTCAAAAAGAAGTGTCAAACATCTTAGCTTCACTAATGTTTGCATATGCTACTTTGCTCTTTTTTTCCATTGTGAATTAACTGCAAAACCGCGCTCGATTGCTCTTCCTTCATCCTCCAACTACCCGGATGTCTGTCACAGTAACTTGAAATTAAATTTTGTGAACTGAATCAGAATCGTGAGTACTGAATGTGACAATGTATAGAGAGTTGAATTTTCATTGAGGATCAAATTGTATTGGACTTCAGTTCCAAACGAATAAATTCAATTTCAAATGATACTATTCTGATTCAGTTTTTCAAAGAAATGATTCCAATGAAACAATACAATTTCAAATGACGTGACTCAAATTCAGTTTTTTCCAATGCAATTATTCAAGCTTAGCGATTCAAATTCAGACGTAAATGATTCAAATTCAGTTTCTGGTGGCCCAGATTTCAGCCCATACTGGACTCTCTTAGTACAGAATAAAACAATGCAATTTAAAGATGTCATCTTGGGTTCTGAGAAACTGTGATGGACATAATTTGCTTATTTTCTGACATGTTACGGACTAAATAATGAATTTAATAATAAAAATGACTATATAGCACATATAGCACATTTTAAGAAAAGCGCTTATTTGCACAAATAATACCAGCAGTCACTGCTCCGGCCCACCCCCTTAATGCACGACTTACTGTGGTAAAACGGAGTTAAGATTGTGTGCCAATCATTTTACAACGGTAAAATGCAGATAAATGCAACAATTAAGAGTCAGTTGCTCATATTATCAGCGTGATGCATATTCACATAACATTTAACATTTAAACGGACAAAGGGGCCCAATGAACAGAATAAACAGTCTGTGTAGATTGAGTTCACTCCGCAACAACTGGGTGCTGTTCATGAATATGTATGATGTAACAAACGCCTCGGAGCTGACCTACTTCTGTGTCTCCTCTGCTTATGACTTGGTCCCCTTCCGGGGTAACTCTGTCATCTTGCAACATACTGTAACAGCAGGAAGGATGCAACTCTCATGTACAAATCAACATGCTCTCTTTGGATGGTTTTGTAAGTGATGATAACCGTCTGCCGAGGCAATGTGCTCAATAGGTCACTGCGCAGCTGTTGGAAGAATCGGGATGTGGTAATGATTGTACATTCATGGTGATACACTCGTTGCACGTGACTTTATCATTGTTGTTTCACTAAATGTTGATGTTAGGATCAAAACATACATTTGTACTGGTTTCAAAGGGAGTCCTACATTAAAATAAACAACAAATGATTGCATGTGTTCTCAAGTAGTCATGTGACATGACTACTAGGAGATGCAGGAAATGGTGAAATTTGTGATGGACAAGTACGCTTAGACAAAAGAGAGCTCTCGACATAACTGGGGCTGCACACTGGAGAGTACTCGTCTGCACCATCTCACAAAATATATTTATCTGGGATCATCTTGGTATGGTGCCAAACACGGTTAGCTTCAGGAGCTGGGAAAGAAAGAAATCCATTTCAGACAACATAAGAGATAGAATGCTGGCAGCTGCTCAAAATCAGACTTTTTTCATTTGATAAGTGAAAATGGGCTAATTTGGTGTATCCCTCAAATGGTTGCAATCCAATACATTCCTCCTGCGGCAGGGTGAGGGTGAGAGAGGGTGAGAGGCAAATCGTTTCAACCTCTCGACAAACCTAATGGAAGAAGAGAGACAATGTGCTAGTAGCTACATTCTATAGCGAATGAATGCTCGGTACACTTTCCCACCCTGCTCCTCTCTTGACTCTTCCTTTGCTCCTCCTGTCGAACTAGCACTTAAGGTGAGCACAATTATGTCTCAAGGACGCGTCACCCTCAGCCGGGGTCCGAGGTATCGCCGAGCACCACGTTAATTGCAAAGCACTCCTGCTTAACAATTTACATCTGATTTGGAAAGTGCTGAACGGAGCCTTTAATCAACACCAGCCCTCGCCATGGTTTGTAACCTGCTGGAGCGCCATTCGCCGTGCTTTTCTACACGCTGAAGCTCTGCTGCCTCACATGCCAATTCATTTGTTGAGTGCTGAGATGCCTTGTCTTAGAAAAGCCCCCTGGTCACCCCAATGGGAACTGTGGGACATGTAAGCATTCGTATGTGGGAGACAGCTCGCAATTAATGTAGAGTGCTGTCATGCCACCATTTCTAAGTCAAGAATCTTTTTAAATAAGCCATCAATTCATGGCCAGGTTGGTTCGGTGGGTAGAATAGGCGCACATGTACTTCGAGGTGTATGCCTCCACACAGAGGTCCAGGGTTCGAATTCCGACCTGTGGATATTTCCTGCATGTCTTCACCCTCTCTCCCCTTTCTCACCTAGGCGGAAAAGCCCAAAAAACTATCTTAAAAAGGAAAGAAAAATTGAAGTTTAACAAGTTAATTAGAGAGCATTTTACCATAATGTTAATGTTTAAAAACGCACAAAATATTGCAGGGCGTCACTAGACTGCTAGTGACACTCCCCTACTGCACAATGCAGTGAGTCATCAAAATACTAAACAGGGAAAATCCTCACTGCACTTAAGGGAAATGCCACTGCACCTGCACCAAGATAGAGCCTAAACTAGAGTACCGACAAATCTGCTTCCTGATACACATTTAACAGGCAGGATATGAGCTGGGTATAAAAATAAAGGTTGTTCCTGAGGATTGAGAAATTGGATGCAGAGTGGCAGTTAGCATCTTATAATCTGTGGCAGACATTGGGTCTGCTTGCAGTAAGTGGTTACTGGGCAGCTCAGACTGCATCATGGCTGAAACTAGCAACGTTAGCACTGCGGATGGCATGCGCTCTGCTCGAAACAGATGAGATAGCACAAAGGACAGAGCTGACAAAAGCTAACACAGTCAGCTGCAGCTCAGCAAGGACCAACTGAAATAGGACCAGTGATGATAGCACCATGGACAGCACCAGTTTGCCCCATCTAAGTCAGCACCACGGAGAGCGCTTGCTAAGCAGGCACCGAGAAAAATAGACTACACAGAAAAGGCTGTGCTAGGAACACACTGAGCTGCAACTACCAAAAACACAACAATGTCAGTATAAACATTCAGTTCCAAGACGTCTTCAAATCCTGTTTTTTCTTACGTCAGACACCACATCGGACCAGAGGGCCTGGGAATTTGCACCTGGATCATAATAGGTCATTAGTAGAAGAGACATTGGCTGTTTAGCACAATGTTACGACCTGGCCCGTTGTTAAAGATGGGCGTAACATAAACAAGGATGAATGTGGGTTAACCAAAGACAGAGGGCAACAAGGTTGTAGTAACTTAAAGGAAGTTTAATCACTTCAATAAACAAACACAAAGAGAGATAATGGGTGCTGCCTAATAAACAAAGATTATCCTAAACAAACCAAAGAAGCACAGCACCCATTAACTTATTAAATATAATACAGATAATAAAAGACCAAAAAACAAAGGCTTAACACAAAATAGGATTTAACTAGCTTTCTAATAACAATTGTTTCTAGCAAAATAGTTTCTCAAACAATCTCTAGCACAATAGCTTCTCAAACAACACTCTCTAACAAAATCGTTTCTCAAACAAACGCTAGCACAATGTTTCTCAAACAATCTCTGCACAATGGTTTCTCAAACAATCTCTAGCACAATGGTTTCTCAAACAATCTCTAGCACAATGGTTTCTCAAACAATCTCTAGCACAATGGTTTCTCAAACAATCTCTAGCAGGACCGTGTGGCAGACTGAACTGAACGTTCAGCCGCCCGGACTGAAGGAACCCAGCTCTTTTTAAACTCTCCCGGTGTTGGTTGGAGGATGTTGATTGGCCGGATCTCCAGCAGCCGCGCCAATCCACAGCAGGGCCTGGAACAGGGAAGTGGGCGGAGCCATCACGCCAGCCAATCCTCTCCGGGCAACCACACAGACTGATTTACATCTCTGAAACACAAGTGCTAAACTATCCCAAAAAGGCAGGAGCCGTAACACACAACATTTCAGAAGAACGTCATACTGTCCATTTCTCTAGAGGAAGTGGTTTCTGTAGACACCACTGCACTCTAAGCTGAGCTATGCTAATGTCTATCTAAATGGTTTTTTTTGTTGTTGTTTTGAACATGTTAGACAAATTAGAGAATTAGAAGTCGAGAGAGACAAGCGTGCACACGCTCACAAACAGACATGCTGACACATACAACTGTGCAGTACGTTAACAACAGAGGAAGCCCATGAGTGTGAGAGAGGTAGCTTGTAGAACAACAGAGAGTAAGGGGGAAGGGTGATATGGAGGAGGGGGAAGGGAGAGGGTGTGTGCGTGTTAGTGTTAATGTCAGCTGTTGTTGGACTAAACTGAACGTCACTGACTGGGTAATCCAAGCAGCGCTGCGATCAGCACAGTGAGGTTGCTGCTGAGCAGCAGCGACCTCAACCAGCTTCGATGTAGGGGGTTGGTGGAAACAAGCCTGGTGACCTATGGTCTTCCCACAGGCAACAGCTCTTTGTGAATAAGCTATATATGCCGTGCGTGTGTGTGGTGCTGACATACATCTCTCCACTGCATCAGTCTAATCGGGGGGGGGGTAAGAGGGAGAGGGGAGAACGACAAGTGTGAGTTAAGTTGTCACGCTACGGCTGGCGATACACTTCGGGATAGCCCTCATCGGACCCTGGGGCGTGGCTTTTTATGACAGCTACATCGGTTCTGAGAACCACTCTCAAACACACGCGCAACGAGAGGATGATGGCCTTGCACTTACATTTTCAAAAACAACAAGTCTCCATATAGCTAAAGCAGAATTTGGTGTTTTGCACGATGTACATGTTGCTGTATGTTGCGTTACTTATCAAGATTCCATTAGTGTCTAGACAATGATGTAGAACTTTGGGCCATGCATTACTGGTTTATGGACCTTTCTGTAAAAACATCAAATAAGTATGTACAATCCTACAAATGTATATATCTAGTGCTATATCACAGTACTTTTATTATTATTCCTACTGTAGTTATACCAGTACAGTCCTTCACTATTCTATCTTTATTCCTCAAAGGAGCCTTTTCATTTAAAGACAGAACCATCTGCCTCATTTACTTTTACAACCATCCCAAATCCCTACTGGGATGAGTGTGTTACTTCCCTTTCTCCTGGCAGTGTCACAATTATGATCCAAAGCTGCCTGTATGTGTACACATATGTGCGTTTGTGTGTGTGTGTGTGTGTGTGTGTGTGTGTGTGTGTGTCAGGGACAAAGTGTGGACAAAACAAATGGTGAAGCCAAAACCAAACCCTCTTGTGTCAGTTAATTATTTCCAGCGCTCCAGATGCTGTGGCTGACTGTATACACAGCTTAAGACTTTGCTTAGGGCACTGCTTTGTGAAGGCGTGCCGGCCCTTTAAATAATACTCGAACTAAAAGGCGGGGGACGGGGCTCTGGCTACCAATTCTGATACAGCAGCCGCAGCCTGATGGCAATTGTTCAGATGTCCACTTGCTAATTATAATAGAGGATGACAGGTGCCCAAAACAATTTGAGCGCAAACTGCCTGTAAGCTTCAGCGTGTAGTTGTCTCTGCTCATGAGTGGAGATAAAGATAGCCTAGCCAATGTCTCGTCAAACAAACGTCTCTTTTACTTCTCAGCTGGGTTTGGCTGCACTTGATTGTTTCTGATGAGCATGTTGTTACTGAGATGCTGCATGTTGATGGTTTCACCAGTTACCTGAAGCGGTTTGTAGTAGATCTGGGAGGAATGACGGGGATAGGAAAGGAAGACAGACTTTACATTTCTGAATGAATTGTATTCCAAACAAAACATTTTGTAATTACCTATCTGGAGTGAGTACAGTGTCTTCAAACATGTCTGAAGGAGATATTTAATAGAGCGTCAAAGATTAATCAACCAATCGATTACTTTTCAACTATTACATGACTCACATACTGTTTTGATAATTGACTTACCAGTTTACCAGTCTTTTTTTTTTTACAAAATAGTAAAAATTCTGCTTTTTTTGGAATTTTGATTTTACATTTTTAGTTTTGTTTTTAGTGTGTGCCAGTACTAATTATTATGGATTTTTGGTTTGGAAAAGGACTAGTGGTGGAGCCTATGTTTTAGTGAGGCTGCATCATTGTGTAGCGCAGCAGACCTAAAGGGGTTAAATTCTACTAACTATTATTTCCATTTTCAATTAATCAACTGATTATTTTGTTCTTTTTCTCCAATTTACATTCCAAACCCAAGCAAATTATCACATTTAATAACTGAGCATCAGCTGATTTTTTAGCATTTGATTATGTGATTTTCAAAATAGTTGCGGATAGATTTTCTGACAATAAACCAGCTGTTTTCAGCAGATGTTCCAACGTTTCAACCGTGGCTAGTGTGGCGTTACACAATATATAAAAAAGACATACAGAACAGGCTACATTTAGTGCACACACATTATAGGCTCCGTAAAGTTCAGCTAACGCAACGGTAGCATTAGCGCTCGGAGTGATGTAAACACTGAGTATAAACACAGCTGGAATGTAGAATGGTCGGCATGTAACAGTCACAAACTCCACCAGCGGTTAGCAGTAACTGGATAAAAGCAACACATTTCTGCATCAGTCAATGTCCGTGTTAACACAGCCCACCTCCACAAGTCTTAACCGAGAGAGCAGCATCTGCTCGGAAGGCTAGCAGGCCTGGTAGCTGGAGATCGGTACACTGTTGTTCAGCCATGTTTCCTCAAAAAAAAAACACAGCAAAGCTGTGAAGGCTGCTTCCGGCCACTTTTCTTTTTGGAAAAGTCATGATCGAATCCATCTGCTTTCTACTCATACCCCAAAAGCTTTTTTTACTGCCACAGCAACATTTAACATACATAAAAGAGAGGGACAGACAGACAGACAGAAAGACACACACACACACACACACACACACACACACACACACACACACACAGCTATCCGCCTAGAAGCTGAGGGGAGACATTGAGCCTTCCCATGGGACTGAGCAAAGCGAGGGAGGAGCCAGTAGGAGGTAGAGGGTATATCCAATCACTGAAATCAAGGCAGTTGACTGGTGAATAATGAATATAAATTGAATGCTCTTCGCTAACGTCGCCGTGCGTGGCCGCATTGAGGGGGTGTGTGAGCTGATGCACAGCTGTTGACGTGTTGGGGTGATTGTGGGGTGTGTTTATACACACTTAAGACAGGACTGTATTACTGTCTGTCATTTAGTCTGCTTCTCTCCTTTATTGCGCTCTTGTGTGTGTGTGTGTGTGTGTGTGTGTGTGTGTGTGTGTGTGTGTGTGTGTGTGTGTGTGTGTGTGTGTTTGTAGCCTATTGACATCCTCTACTGTGACCCTCTGACTCGTGACAACTCCAATCAGTAGAACGAGTGGGAGCGAAGGGAGGGTGCGAGTCCACAGCAAACGGTCATGATGATGCGTGTCTCTATGAGAGGAAGAAGAGGTGTGTGGTGTGTGTGTGTGTGTGTGTGTGTGTGTGTGTGTGTGTGTGTGTGTGCGCGTGTGCGTGAAGGAGCAAGAGACAGAGAGCTCTGCATGCAAATTGTTGCAATCCACGAACAAAAGTTCACAAGAGGACGCAAAAAAGCTTGCATTTCATATGATGAATTATTTTGTATCCATGAAATATAATGCAAATGAAGACATGTTGCAGCTAGTGGCAGGTCTAAATCTATGTATTACCATGAGTAATTTATAAAAAATATCCCACATAAGCAACATTTATTAAATGAACAGATGTGCATAATTCAAGGATTTTTTCTAATAATTCAATTCAGTGTAAAAACGTCTCCACCTGAAATAGAAAAAATTGTAGAGGTTGTATTTTCAATGAAGATTGATATTTGGAGACAGAGTCACTGGCTCTGAGTGCATCATCGTACAACATGTCATCTCCTATTACGCTAGCAATTATCTATTAGCACCATTGCCTGCACTGGGGTTTGTGAGAGTCACATGCCAAACAGTGTGACCTGCCATTTTCTATCAACAAGGTCCAGATTTAGATTCCACATTAGTCCCTACATGATGCCAGGCGCCTGTGTAAATGAAAGAGAGGAAAACCGTTGCACTTTGCTTAACACAAACACATTCCCAGATGGTTTTCTTCTACGCTCAAGAGGAGAGCGAACCCGATGCCATTCGCGCACACGTATGTGTGATTTTTAACATACAACCCAAAAGGGAAAAATAAACAGTACACTGTCATCCTCATTCGGCAAGTTGAGCCACATGGAGAAATCAGACTCCCATTTCTCTTATTCTACGTTGAAAGTTGTGTAAACACAAATTGCTACATGTTTTTTTTCTTTTACACTGTTTAAAGAAGATGTGGTGGGTGGGGTTGATCACATAAATACATTTCAGAAAGGGTAATGTAACCACCCACAGATTAGTATATCATGATATATTACAGTGTACTTTTGATAGTCTGGAACCCCAGGCACAACAACACTTGAGTCTCCAGCCACCAATGCAGCTCTGTGAGGCTGTACTACGGGGCTTTGATCTACATGCTAACAACTTGCTAACATGCCCACAATGGAAATTCTAACATGTTGAAAGGAAGTAGCGAAAGAGATTATTGGACTTATTTTCAAAACAATTGACTTGGCTTCATGGTGAATCTGGAGGAAAAGTCATCAGGATTCATTTTCTGGGAACCGCAAATGTATTGTAAATGTAAAACAGTATTATATGATAGATATTTTACTGGATAAGGGAACACTTTGACCTGCATTTGGTGCTAAATTAAAGATAAGGGGTTAATCTAAAGACATTAGGATCTATCCAATGGGCACCATGGATACCAGTACTACATTTCACTGCATTTATCCAGTAGCAAACCAAAGTGATGGACTGACACACCTGCATTGTCATTCCTAGAGCAACAGCACTACCGTGGCTAAAAAATAAAACTTTATTTAGCCATTTTTGACAGTATAAAGACACTTGCCTGACATGACATTAATAACCTGCAACTACAGTTCCACCTTCATTTATCCCTGCTGATTAGAATATGATAAATTAAAATATAAGCCTGTATGGCATGTGAGTCAGAGCCATATGCATGCATGAACTCGCCGACATGCTGAATAGCATTCACACAAGTAGACATTTTCAATTTACACAATTTGAAAAGGGGAATAAAAAGAAAAAAATGCAAGCTGCTTCATGTCATATACCGTGGCTTGAGAAAGTTTACACACCCAGGCTAAAAATGATTAAAAAGAGGTACAAAAAAAAACATCTTTTGAAAATTGATCTTAATGCCTTAATTCAAAAAAATTGACACCAATTTTCTTTGTGAAGGAATAATGTATTGTAAATAAATAACTGTTCTTTCTTTAAAATACAGGGGGCATAATTATACACCCCCCTGTAGGCAGGCACATTTTTATTTTTAAAGGCCAGTTATTTCATGGATCCAGGATTCTATGCATCCTGATAAAGTTCCCTTGGCCTTTGGAATTAAAATACCCCCCCATCATCACATACCCTTCATCATACATAGAGATAGGCATGGGGAACTTTCCATAAGATCATCTCTCAATGCAAATCAAACCAGCTATTAGGCTAACTGAAATAACACCATGCCAATCTCTATGTATGGTGAAGGGTATGTGATGATGGGGGGGTTAGTTTAATTCCAAAGGCCAAGGGAACTTTATCAGGATGCATAGTATCCTGGAACCATAAAATAACTGGCCTTTAAAAATAAAAATGTGCCTGTCTGTATGGGAATTTAACATAGAGGGGTGTATACTTAAGCCCCCTGCATTTTAAGGAAGAACATTTATTTATTTACAATACATTACTCCTTCACAAAGAAAATGAGTGTCCTTAAAAAGGCTGGAGTTTCCTATTTTTTTTTAATAAAAGCATTAAGATCAACTTCCAAACTATGTTTTTTTTGTTCCTCTTTTTAATCAACTTTAGCATGGGTGTGTAAACTTTCTCAAGCCACTGTATTTCTTTCACAGTACAAAGATGAAAAAAAAACTTAGCATGCTTGCAGAGCACACAGAAGCCTGGCACCCATACTGAGAGGGCAAAGCAAGACTGAATGTGATTTATGCCTAATCTGGGCACTCAGTTTTATAAGGCTGTAACTGCACTTTCATTTCAGAGAGTAGTTTGTTACCCACAGCGAACCTTGTAAAAACCTCTGGGTCATGCAATGATATAGTAGGTGGCACTCGTGGTGCACCCTTGTTTCACATTTCTATATGGCTGAAAGTGAAGTGTGTTCTATTCCAGACGTCCTTCATGAAAGGTTTAATATATGTTTCATTCACATGACATATCCGCAAAAGGCTTTTCATTGTTTACAACCAAACATGATTTTTTTCCCCCTGCCAGCAGTCTCAGGCTTTGAGGCACTGTTTCATAGGCACGTAAAAAGCGTCACATTATAAATTCCCTGGTCTATTATTACCTTTGCTGTAATGACACATCCCACACAGCCAGTGCCAAGGAGCTCTGCTTGGTAGCAGGCCCAATGCACCACGTTACACCTTGCTAACTGCATTGTAGTGATTGAAATTGGAAAAGCTAGTGCTAGACCTCATTTTTCTTCATACGTCACACCTCTTTCTGGTTTCGCTCATTCGCTCACTTAGTTGTTGGCTTCAAGAACCCACTAAACATCATGAATTACAGACTTAAGAATGTGACTCATGTACACATGTACACAATTATTTAGAAGAATGGCACTTTCAAAAGGTTGTAGTTTTTATTGGCCTTGAACAATATGGTGCCAGCAGACCACTATACATGTCCTGTAACTATGTAAATCCTGGTGGTTAAAGACAAGTATAGATAGCACTAGACTAACCAAAATAGTAGAATTATTACACTGAACAAAATTATAAACGCAACACTTTTGTTTTTGCCCCCATTTTTCATGAGCTGAACTCAAAGATCTAAGACTTTTTCTTTGTATCCAAAAGGCTTATTTTTCTCAAATATTGTTCACAAATCTGTTAGTGAACACTTCTCCTTTGCCAAGATAATCCATCCACCTCACAGCCCCCCCAACACAGTAAAACTGCTTATTTTAGAGTGGCCTTTTATTGTGGCCAGTCTAAGACACACCTGTGCAATAATCGTGCTGTCTAATCAGCATCTTAGATCTTTGGGTTCAGCTCATGAACAAAGGGGGCTATAACCTAAGCTATAAAGTGTTGCTTTCATAATTTTGTTCAGTATATATGAACTAATTTCTCAATCAAATGTATGTAAGAGCATGTTTTGAGATATAATATCAGTGTTCTACAGTTTCCCTAAGTGTAAGCAGCCTTTGTAAATTGTGAAGTAATCAAGTCTCAGCTCTGTGCATGGGAGAATATTTAGCCCCTCAATACACACTAGTCTGAAAGACAACAACATAAACTGCATATATATGATTGACTTGCCTAATCCAATTACATTAAGAAACCGTTGTTCATTTAAGATGTACATTAAGCTCCAATTTGAAGACTATTTTCTGATTAGCAGACAGCTACAAACAGACTAATTGTGTCTGGTAATTTGTGCTGCATAACATGATTCACGCACTGTCAATCAGGCTCGACTCTTGGATGGAGGGATGCACTGTGGCTGTCACTCGCTACAGCCCCAACATGCAAATGGCATGGAGGCACATGTTCATGTATAGTGTGCATATCAGTACGTTGAGCTCGCTTACATTTGTTTGTCTATAGTTGTATTTAACAGCCCTGACATTTACCTAAATTAATTTCCTTCACAGCCTTGCATTTGTTTGAACATACAACGCCGATGACTATGTAATCCCATTTTAATTAGAAAGATGTAGCAAGCACGCTAAGCTCACGCGCTCTATTCCCTGCAGCGATGCCACAATGGCAAGGAATCAATCACCAAGGCACCGGTTGCCAGGGCAACAAACGGGGGGGGGGGGGGGGGCTTCTGCACTACTGTCTAAGTGGTAAATGATTGCCGGTGTAACTCATTGGTGGATGTGAGGAGTTTTATCTATCTCTGTGTCTCTCTTACTCTCTCTTCATCCCCCCTCCTCTCGTCGCATATCCAGAGAGTTAATTAAAAGCAGCCAACTTGAAATAAATCTAAATCAGAGTGGGAATGAAACATACAGTACAAATTGAATTCCTACGTCAAGGGGTTTGAGGTTAGGCGGATAGGTGGGGGGGTGGTACCAGAAAGGCAATAGTAGCGATACATGAAAATACAGTGTGAGAGAGGTGTGAAATGAAGAAAAACATATGCATGCCTATAGGAAGGAATGGGAATAAGGAAGGGAGGGGTCTAAAGACAGGTATCAGTTTACATGTTTTAGATTTCTACTTGGACCCTTCTTTCCCGAACTCTTGAACCAGGCACAGCTTCAACCACAAAGGACTGTTTATCATTCATGTATGGCGTCTCGGGGGGGCAGTAGCTCAGTCCGTTGGGAGCCAGAGGGTCGCAGCTCAAGTCCCCGTGCGGACCAAAGTACAGAGGGTGGATTGGTAGCTGGAGAGATGCCACTTCACCTCCTGGGCACTGCCAGGTGCTCTTTAGCAAGGCTACCCCCCCCCCAAAAAAAAAAAATCGCTCAGCCCATTCACTCTGACATCTTTCCATTTGTGCATGAATAGGTCATGAGCGTGCGTGCGTGCGTGCGTGCGTGCGTGTGTGTGTGTGTGTTTTTCAGGCCTGTGTGTAGTGATTACTAACAAAACAGAGTGTAACTTGTAATTTCCCACTGGGGATCAACAAACAGTATATATTATTACATTTTTAATATTGTCTCACCTACAAAGCCCTTGGATTTTCTTTTGACTCTGGAGTTCTAGTGAGACTACAATCAGGACACCCCCATTTAAATAGCAAATAAGAATTTTTTCAAAAATGTCAAACTTTTTTTAAGTGTAAACATTTAAAAATGTTTGGTATTGGCCAATAACTAAAGGAAGTATATGTTTCTGGTCATAAAAACAATTTAAAACAAAAAAAAGCATATTTTCTTTGTTCAAACATATATTTGACTATATAATAGCTCAAAGAATTTCAAACAGGATCACCATGCTTAGATAGTTGATAAAGAAGGTGGAGTAGGGGGTTCTAGTTTTACATTATGGTCCAACACTGACATTGACAATTACAATCAATTGACACTTAACTGTCAATACTAGGATCCATTATATGACGTCTAATGTCATCTCATGAAATGGAAAATGTCTGTTATGTTACGAATATCTAAGCATTTGCCTTCCTAATTCTGTCGGGTGAAAATAGCAGCCTTTTGCAGCATCTGATGTCTTGGGACAAGCTATGACTCTTCATCAAGCTCTTTGTAAAATAGAACACACAGCACATTGGCCCGAGAATGAAATGGTGTGCACTCCAGCAAACTCAGGTTGTCCATCTGGCAGCAGGCAGTGCCTGTCTATCCACTGGGATCATTCCTTCCTACACTTCTGCCTCCCACCACTGTCTCTCCAATTAAAAGTTACACATCAGCCTCAAGTCTGAGCCAGACTTCCAGATGGTTGGGATGATATAGCCAGCTTTTCTTCTGTTGCATTGTCAGTGGAGAAATCAGTTACCTGTGTCTATTTTCCAAAAGTGTTGTGCAGTTGGGTGGTTGGCGGATGCTTTGGGAATTGAGCCGAGTTCTTCTGCTTAGTTAAATCCCCAAACCCTACTCTGTACTTTTAGACACAGCAATGTGAAACTGAGCTGGGAGCTTCAGATTTCAAATGCCAATACGGAGCAACATTTTGGTCCTTGTCAGATTGTAATTTTTCAATTTGCTCTTAAACTATAGAGATACCTTGGAGGAGCTTCCGCAATAGTTGAGGTTTCAGTAAAGTTAATGTATTCTGTCCGATTGACCAGAATTAAAAGGATTATACATTGTTGGAAGAAACTGAATTCTGCTTTAAAACTTTAAACTATGAAGCAGAGGAAAGACAGAAATGAGCAGTTCATGAAATGCTGGCTTACGTATCAAATATTTGTCTAATAAGCTGACATGAAAAATTATTTTCAAGAAATTGAGCCAACCAACTATCTATTAATGCAAGTTTATTTTCTACTAAGCTCTGAGGCGCTGACATACATGAAACCATCAGTGACCGAAGATCACAGGAAAGGCATGTCAGCCTTTATTTTACCATTAGAGCGTCTAGCGTGTCATCCCACGTGCTTAAGTGCAGTTGACAGGTAAATCCCATGGCTGAGTATTTCTGCTGCTCTCACGCTTCCTTGTGAAAGTCTTTCTGTGTAGGAAAGAACATCACATCTCTTGAGACCATGAGACTGCAGCTCTTGCAAAATATAGAAACCAACTTAAACAACTACGAAAACAATCTTAGAAAACATAGGTTGAGCAAAAACAGCACAAGGAAGCGTGTATTGTCTTGGTATGGTCTGCATCTCCTTATTGTACTCATAGCCAAGCCTGTAAAAAAGCATCAGCTCCAAATGTACCCTGCAATTACCACCAATTCAATGTGGGAGACAACTTATGTTTTTTATGCATCATTACAAGGCTGGCAACCACCTGTCTCCATGATGTGCTTAGCTTGAATTCTTTAATTCTTTAGTAAGCACGAGTTTTTGTTCCAATAAAATCTGACAGGCACATCTAATGACAAGCTTATCTGCCAATAGCCCAGTTTTTCAAAGCAACATGGGACTTTAACAGAATTTCAGTTTCTTAAACTGCCTTTCAGTCGACTGCTGCCAGGATAGATTGTAACAGAACATGAAAACCTTGGATGGTCAAGCTTAATATAACGGTGATAGAAAATCAAAGTACAGTTTGACGCAGATTGCGAGACTTTATTAGCCCCATCTCACACAATGTGACAAGCAATGAACTTGAACAATTGTTGCTATTGCATTGTCTATGGGTGCCTTCAGTCAGCAATTCTTTTGATTACTGAGCTTAACCCATCTAAGAAACAGAAAACAGACGTCTATCATACAGCACAGCCAAATCGTCAACACCCAAGAGGAAACGAGATAAATTAATAATTGAATAATCTAGATCTTTTGACCATTTTAGAGGCAGAAATCAATACAAACCACCACACTGGCATTCACCAGGGTCACACCTCAATGATCTCTGGCAGGAAATGTGCCTATTGTCGTCTCCTTCGTCAAGCTCATTACCTGCCGAATGTGGACTGAAAGTGAACTGTGTGGGTGAGCCTCAAGTATGCCCCTAGTAAGTGCTTAAGTAGCATGGTAGGCAGTGGGGGAAAATACAAAGTGATAATTGAGAGCATAATGGTCACTTATAACATTGTATACCCTCTGTGTTATATATAGCCAGGAACATCCACGGTGAGCAGCATCAGAAACAGGCTTTTAAAATATACAGCATGAGGGCTAGGTTTCAAAGGGGTTTTTCCACTGAGGGTGTAAAATTGGGATATAAGTGCAAGATTACTATCTTACATTTACTGGTTGAGATGTTATTTTCATCAGAAATAGTAACATGTGTTTACACTTGCAACCTGCAAGGCTGGCTTGCAAGCTGTCCCAGCACCCAGACCCCAGGGGCCCTTAAAGCCTCAGATTCTCTATATGTAATTTGATTCCTTACATTGCATATTTTTTGGGAACATGAACTCCTAAAGCAAAATATCATCTGCAATCGGGCCTTAAGGCAGGTGCTGCATTATTATCAAATCTTGAAAATTGTCTTTTATTCAAATTTGCTATTGTAGTTTTAAGAACTTTAACATGATGAAACAATACTTATGTAACGTGCATCCCTACATAAAACGATCTTTGATCACATTAATGTGAAGTAATTGCCACCTACCGTCCCTGGGACAATGTGGTATTCCACTGTAAAAGAGTTGGTTGGTTTTTGGGGCTCTAGGCAAAATATAATGAACGTGCCATGCGTCTGCTGTGTGCACTTTATTTGAATGTCTGGTGGGGTGCATACACAATGTACACAGAAAGGTAGTACTATAGAAGTCAAGTGGGTCCTCAGGTTATCTTTGCCCTTAAGCCGCTAGCCGAGAAAAACTTTAAAATGGTCAAAAATTGCAATCAATCATTATTAGTGCTCAATTTTTCTTACTAGGAAGCAGTTTTAAAACGTTTCAGTCAGCGTTACAGTGTGTATCTGACATAACTTAAAACTGGACCTGACCATCTAAAAATATTCAAAAAATGGCTTTGACACTGAAAAAACAGGACGATGATCTCACTTCAATGCATTTACATACGATTTGCTTGAGTAATACTTCGATCATATTTAACTGATAGTGTGCATGTCAATTTAGTTGCTATAACAAAATATGCTTTTTTTCCTTTCCGTTTTGCTCTGTAAAGAGATGACTTAGTGTACAAAAAGACATGCATTACATACAAACAGAAAAATATTGTTTTATCTGAGCTTAGCAGAAAAACAGTGACACATTTGGCTAAACATTGTTACCAAATGAAATCATTTCATACCGTAAGTAATGAACAACTGCTTTAATTTACAGATATCTACGGTGTATGTCTCCTAGAAAAGCAACAAAAAGAAATCCTTTGTTATGCCAGCGAGCGAGGGAGGTCAAAGTCATTTATCTCTGTTGAGTTGGAAATTAACTTCTGCCTCCAAGCAATCCAACCTAGTAGGAACCCCGCTATGCTGCTGACCTCTCAGGCAACATGTGTGTGGCAAAAATAGCATGGCGGAGGGTGTATGACTCCAGCGTATTAGCATCACATTGTTGATATGACATACATTCACAGGAAAAATGAGAACATCTTTCAGCCATTTTAGTTGCATGATGAAGAAAGGAGAGGAACCCGGGTTATTCACAGCACAAATGGTGCCGTGAATTAAAAAAAATATTGTATTATAAGAGTATAAATTAGTAAATTAAATTTGCTTCTCAATTTCATAAGTAATACAGATTCTTGTTGGTTTACAATTCAAAATACTGCTCTCAAAGATTGGGAATGATCTCAGAAAAACCTAGACTAGCCTTTCTTGGTTAAAATCAATATTTCTAATTAATAGACATAAAATACGTCTGTAGCTAAGTTTCCACTTGTCAATTGAATTATCTGAAGTTTGGTAAAAAAAAAAACTCATGATAATAAATCTGGTGAAAGTGTGTTTCGATCCAATAAAAACCTGTGCATAATGACGTCACATGCTGTTTTGCGATCAAATTGGTATATCGAATTGATATGAGACCTTTTAAGATGTTTCTATTTATTTTTGCACTGAATTGTACAACATTCAAGCAAATATTTGCAAAGTTTTATAGACAAAATGGATCGCGCCGTCTACACATGATCAATATTGAACAAGTTGTACTAGTGCTTATGTGCCAGCTGATAGCAACATATCAAGCTATAATAAGAAAACAACGACGCTATCAACACATCGCTGTGATGACGCAGATGCAACATGCCTGTTACTTTCCCTCTGGCACCGCTGCGGGACAACTCTGTCTCGCTGTTTGAGCGCCTCCCATTCACTCTGGAGGACGTCCCACGTCTTGTCCTAACCTTTGTCGACCATTTCCTTTGCGAGTTCCTGATTAAATTAAATTCAAAAAGTCTCTCGTCTCCTCGTCCGTCCACTTCCATGTGTCTTTGTTGACACCCTCCATGTGTGCAGACAGAGCGGAAATACTGGGTGGAAATTAACTAAAACTTCTTCGTTTTGTGGCGGGTTGCAACCATGAATGGACCTAAAACTTAATCACAATTCCTTATTTATTCTGCAAAAAACGTTTCCATCAGTGTTTATCGCATAAGCCGTATGTCGATTAAGATAAAATACGATAAGACAGAACGTATTTCCTTTGACTCACCATTCCTGAGAGTCCATCGAATTTTACTGTTTCTATAAGGCATTTTTCATTTGATATCATTTAATTCGGATAAAAATGTGTGGATGGAAACATAGCTTGTGTTTCCCTGCTGGGCATTTCAAAATTGCATGATACTAAATCTCCACTAGAAAAAGCTTTCACAAATGCAAAAATCAGAAAAATACACAGAGGGACTGCCCACTCTCCGTTTTCCTACTACTTACAGAAGAGAAACAAACCATTCCGCTCATCATAGATTAAAGCTACAAAGAAGATGGATATATATATAACTGGACAGTCTCGGTTTACTACTTGAATATACCTCTCAAGGTTTGATTATTTTAACTGTTGTGTGTGTAACAATAGATTACACCTGACAATGTCATTAAGAGAAAAAGATAAGGCCAACGGGGTCTTATATTGTAGGAATTTGAAGCTATGCCTCACAAAATATTTTGTGCATGATTGAGGATGCGTTCAGACTGCCTGCGTCGCCGTCCAAGGATCCGGCAAAAACGCAGGATATTTTCATAGATTTGGAATGGGGGTAGTGTGTTTAGGCTGTGGCGGGGGTGGCTGCAGGGGGAGACACTTAAAAAAGTCCAGCAGGCTTGCGGCAAAAAGTTGAGACCGACCCAACTTTTGGAGAAACTCAACCCCACGTTACGCAGCGGTGGCCAATCATGTATCTGGTGATCAGACATGTCAAAGTGGTGGACGGGTGGTGATGGCGCAGTGGATATGACCCATGCCTTTGGTGCGGGTGGGTTTGAATCCCACTGCGTTACATCAACCAATGTGTCATTGACACGCCGCTTCACCGTGAGGAAAATTGCCGGATTGCTTTTTTGGTCGGAATGGCCCGTAAGAGCTGTACTGAGCATTAGGCTATATGGCAAAATGTTTTAATGTTTTTTTAATAGGAACTATTGCATATGTATTTAAGTTTTCAGGTTCACAGGCACTACGCTTGATGCAAATGATACACGATGATGTCACCGATATGCAAATCAATCGACTTTTGGAGCCAGTGCTTGTTACTTTCATTGGAAAAAAGTTGGTGGTAACTGCCTCTGCACAGTCCCTTGCAGCTGGAGACTTTATGACACGTAAAATCACTACTAAAAGGCTTCTAAACAAAATACTACAAAACAAAGACATGTTCCAGCAGTAATGTGACCCAGAATTGGAGAGATATTAACAACATCTGAAAACCAAAATTACAGCTTTCCCTTTACTTAGCATGTAGCTACATGTGGCAGGGTATGTAACGTAAAACACTGCAGTAACGTGGCTGCCTGGAGCAAATTATCATATTTACAAAAAACTTGCTTGGAATGCCATCATAAGGAGTCAAGGGTTGAAGCCCGAGCGCTCAGAACAGTGGGAAGTTGGAGGTTTTGGCTCAGAAGGACTGCTTTTAAAAATGTTTACCTCATTATATGAAGCTTTGGCCATTTTTCACATGAACATCCAACATTGTAACAATTTCGATATGCTGAAAATACAGAAAACATAATAGGTTTCCTTTAATATCTCAATATAAATCTATATTTTTAAAACCATAACCGCAAATACAATTCTAACAACATCTTTGCCTCAGCTAGTCAAGTTCATGTCAAAAACTTGTCACTCATCTGGCTGTGGTGTATAAAGAAGAGCTTAAAAACAGCGTAGGTTATCACAACCAACATCCACAGTACACATATCTGCTATAATTGTTGCTATGACGTCCTATGATTGGAAGCTATAACCTAGTTCGAGACCATGGCCACTGTAAATGGTATAAACCAAAAAAAGGCCCAAATGACCATTTCAGACAATTTTATATAGTATGCACATGGTCACAGAGAACTAGAATGGCATGTTATGATATAAGCTAATTATTATATTTTCTTCACAGGCCAGGTCTCATCGTTCAATGTTACAGCAAGAATAACTAAACTAAAAGTTTCAAGAATGTAATTACAGGGTTTTGACATCAACAATTTGCATATTGTAGCTTTAGGAGTCAGGTTGTGGATGCCTTTGTCTGCTCATGCACACTGCGGCTCTCAAGCCTGAAGAGATCAATTTTCCTAACTCTGCTCTCTTTTGTGTGGCCTCAGAGAATCTCTAAGAAGGGATAATTGTTGTCTTCCATACAGTCACGCTAGCTGTAGGGACTCACCTGGAAAAATACAAGCAATACCGTGCAGAGAAATCAATACAATAGTGCTAACTAGGCTCTCAGCAGAAAGTCAGAAAAGGGCTGCAACTCATACCCACTTCTACAACGCAACAAAGAAAGAAATGTAGAAAAGAAATGAGATGTGACATGCATGCCTCCTAGTTACTAATGAAATATAGCTTAAGATTAAATTCAAGTCTGTTCAACAAGCATTCAACACTGGACACTGGTATATTACATTTTATTCACAGTACATAGCTGACTTTTTAACAACCCATTCTATGTTTCCTACAGTATGTTGAATATCAAATCTCCGGAGTTTAGAGATAATCTTTACACTCTTACTTTAGGCAAACAGCATAGTAATACAGAAGCTTATCTACCAGCGCTGCTCTGCTTCATAAAGACAGATTCATACATGGCAGTCAAACAATCTAGCCCTTAACAGAAGGGTAAAGACAAGTATCCACAGGTAATGTAATTCAAATATCTTCAAAACAATGAAAACAAATGTAAATACCTTGAAGTATATCAAATTAAATTGATTTAATACATATTTTTCAGTGGTAGGTCTGGAAGGGAATGTCTGAGAACATGATCATGCCAAGGGGCATGGCTACAGCTAAGTTAACATTATAAGAAACTTAGCCGTCAAAAATCTAAATGGAAAGCACATTTAATATTGCATTTCTTGTGGACATAATGCAGAACTAAGTCTAACTTTTATTGTATTTATAAGTGCAAGTGGCATGATCTTTTTCACTGAAGGTGTTGCTTGGAATCTATGGGATCATTAAATTATTGTGTTAACCCATAATTCCCCATAATCGCACTTTAATATTTTTCTTTGTGGAATATGAACAAGTTTCTCTGCAAATCTGTTTTTCAATTAAAGAAGCCAGCCATCTTAAATGATAAATGTTGTCTAAAGTAGCTGTACAAGGACTTATTTAAAATCCAGTGTATTAGAAACTACTTTTCTTTATTTTTCAAAACCAAATTTGATCCCAGCTTGGGTTTGCACAATTTTTGAAACTTGGTGTTGTGAGCTTATGTCGGTCAAATCCCAAAAAGTATTTTCAGTTCAATATCCTGCCGTGTTTTGCCCAAATTCATCATTAGTGTGCCATGCCCTCCCCATACCAACTGTCAAGAGACCTTATGTGTAATGCGAGCAAAAGCATCTAGTACAATGGTATTTCATAAATCTATCCAATGCTTTATAAGCAATGTACTGTATTTACATATAAGAAATGAATTGCATATAACCCTTCACTCTTTACATCAGCAATCTTCACCAGAATAAATTTAAAGGTTTTTGAAGCTGGGAAGTAACCAAGAAATTGTCCAACGCCCTTCATTTCCTTGTTCTAAGGAAAACCACAGATGTAGTTGCTGGTGACTACATTGGTGCATGCACTGTATGTTGGTGTCTATGGCTGGGATTGTTTCTCTCTCCCTTTTTTTCAGACTCTGAATCAGCAGGTCCCTTCGGTAAACAAGGCAGAGTGATTGTGTTGGATTTGCATACTCCTGAATAAATCATATTGCATTTCTGCGATAAGCAGTGCTTTACTGTTTAGTAGCTTTTCCTCCTCCTTTTCTTCCTCCTCTCTTCTTTCTACAACATTCACACATGCTGCCACGAATTAACCCTGATCATGAGGGACCACGGCAAGTGAGAAAGTGCTGCTCAAAATTCCTGTTTTTCGTCGGTAGGAAAACCATGCCATTGGCCCCTGGTGGGGCCCTGAATGCCAACTATGTGGATGGTTAATCAGGCCTGATAATGATGCATGCCCACGTCCGCCACCAAGGACAAGGATGGCAGCCATGCTCAATGGTGGGAGACGGGGGTAAAAAGCCTGGGAGGAGAGGAGGTGGAGTTTAAAGAGACTGAAGCTACAGAGAATCAAGATGGAAGAAAATACAAAAATATGGAGGAGGAGAGGAGGAGTAGGAAGATAAGTAGTAGAGGAGGGGAGGAGGAGGACTCCAAAATATAAGTCTACTGTATGAAGGAATGCTAAAGAAGTCTGACCCAGTGGATGAGGTTATCGAAAGCGTATGCTGCCAGACAGCCACATGGACACGTGTGCATATTCACATCCCAGTGTCTAATGAGGCTGGGGGATGTGGTTCTTAATATGAACATATCGAAGGACTGTAGTCCCTGTTTAATTACAGCCCTGGCATGCTAAAGAAGCAACCAGGAGAAAAATAATTCCTCCATTAAATGTAGGCCTGAGCCTTTTTCCCCCATCAGTTCAGCTGATGACTGCTTTTTCCCTACTCCCCCTTATTCCCCTCACTTCCTTAGGAGAATTGAGCTAGTGGTATTTTGGCTGTGAAGAGGAAACCATCGGACGGCAGGGGCATGAATATTCCAAATGACTAATGTTGCACATGCTTATTTTTGACATATCTGGCTTCCGCAGGGAAATAAAACACTTCTAATGCAGGGGGACCATCTGTTATCTGTTGCTGGTGTTTCAGAGCAGGCGCACACCCGTTCGCACGAAAACACACACGGGCATACAGACACACACACACGCGTACAGGCAGACAGATCGACACATTTTCACACAGCGGGAGGCATACATAGACAGTGAGACACGTGCGCACACACATGCACTAACAGCAGAATCCGTTGGGAGCATGCACAACAGACATGCTCTAAACTCCTATACAAACTGAACACTCCTGTTTTTAATTCAGTGTGTTTGTCAAATGTGCTGTAAATCTCGAGCTGTAGGGTGACAGGGAATGCACAGGCTTTTTATGCTAGCCATAAATACCTGGGCCTGTCTCCTCACAGCAGCTGCAGAGGGATAATATGCTCGTAGTGTAAAGGGGGAATATATTAGCTGCATCACCTTGAAAACACAACATGAGACACACAGAGAGCCTTCTACATCAGCCACACATCCGCACTAAGTGCATTCTCAGTTAGATTTGTTTGGAACTATGGCCAAAGGAATTATAGATGTATGGTAAACAAAGCTCTCTCATGCATGGGTAATCTGTTTGTTATTCTCAGACAATAGCCAAGCTTCCAGGTATGCCAGAATACTTTTTGGATAGCTACATTTGCTGCAGAATTCCCTTTCAACTGTTGTGCCTGTAAATGTCAACACCACAAATTGTGTATCGTAAAAAAGATTCCAGGGGATATTAAAAGTCCCAAACTTGATGCATAACAATCCCAAATCAAATGTAGCGATGGTCTGTGCCTTTAATATACAGTATTTCATTTTTGGAGAAACAATTTGCACATCCAACAGTTTCTCTGTGCAGGCGCGTTGAAAAAATACCACAAACTAACAAAAAACAAAAAACAAAAAAAATAGAAAAATTCCACACTCTGCTCTTGCTATAGCATCACCATTTGTTATGAAAACTAACATTTCGGTCCCCTCTGGGTCGGTCCCTTTCTTTTAAATATGTATTTCCAAAATCCACTTAAAACAAAGAGATATACAAATTGTGTGTAAATAAGTAAGTGTTTAATAATAAGTTAAATCCACTATTTAGGATGTGTACATTTCTGACTTTGGCACTGTCTAGTGGTGGTATAAAATTTTTTTATCAGGACTGTCTCATTTTCTTGTTAAAGACATGCAATAATCACATAAAAATAAAAATAGTGTCCATCATAAGTTATCTTCTAAATGTTTTAGATTAATTTTTCGACAAGGAAGAGTACTAATGGACGAGAGGCTTGTGCTAGTGAAAGCGCGAGATGTAACCATCAATGGCGTCCTTCCCGGCTGAGCAGTAGCGTTAGCTAGCTCACGTGAGCTAGCATTATCGGTTAGCAACGTTACAGCTCAGCCAAGGAGGAGGAGCCTCTATTCCATAAGTATGCTTCCTTCTGCACTGTGGTACGGTTTGTGGGTAACGGAGTTTGGTAGAAAGAAAATAGTTCCTAAATTAAACTGCCCAAAACCAGGTCTGTGGATTACCTTGAGTAACCGGGTCATGATTTCTGGAAAGAGACATTGCAAAATATTTTTTTTATTTTGGGCTAAACTGTCCCATAAGCAGTGGCGTTAGAGAGGACGATTAGAGATTTAATAACTTACCTGTATCAGCTGCCTTTAAGTGAGGATCTTCCCCCACAGGACTGCCTGGTGCACCATAGGTGTCTCTGATCTACAAGAAGAGAAGAATGGAAGCAGAGAGAGAGAGAGAGAGAGAGAGAGAGAGAGAGAGAGAGAGAGAGAGAGAGAGAGAGAGAGAGAGAGAGAGAAAACAAGGTCAAAGATCTTTACACTTGAGAGACCTTGGGTATCACCTGCATTAATGTATAAAGTGACACCAAAAGCATGTGTGTGAGACGGTGAGCGCGATTTTAAAACGATTTCTTCAGCTCAAGTTCATGACTTTACTGTGCACCTCCCAGCAGACATCGAAGACACTGTTCGCTTGATGTTGCAAAAATACAAGGTTCCCTTCTGTGCTCAAGGAGGCTCCCAGGAGCCTTTGAAAGACAGTTTAATGATTAGGACAACATGGCTGGCTGCTAGTGTTCTATTTCAGGTCACAGGGGAAAACTGGCAGAGCCAAAACAATTTTAGGTCTTTAATTTTCTTTTTAAGACGCTGCATTCATTTAGAAAGATCCAAGCCACATTGCGGAGCCTCACCTTGTGTAAGGTTTTAGGGAGATAATTACTAAATAACTTGCCAGAGTAAATATTGTTGATTGCTAAGCTGTGGCAGTAAATTATTGATATACGAAATATCAAAACATTGACATGCATCTCTAGCTGGGAATCTACCTGAGGTTAAAAAAAAAAAAGTTTGTTATTACAGATGTGCAATATTCTGTTGTTGACTCTTGTAGGGATTCCCTATTATAAAATTAAACAATACTGTACAGAACATCTTTCCATAGTGTTTGTGATTCTGAGGAGGACTAAACATGACAAGATCACACGTATGGGTTAAAGGAAATAGGAGTCTGATTTGATGACGTGTCGCATGCTGCATGCTGTCCTCTCTTCCTTCACTGGAAACCAAACTCAACTGTGCAAGTGAGGTGGCGTTGCCAAAAGCAATGTGACTCACCTGCTCTATTTTGACAGATTGAATACAAATGTGAAGATTGTCATGCCATAACAAGTTACCGGTAACTCTAACGGAGGTGTAACGGTACGAGTGGCCGCTGTTCTGACTCGGGTGTCTGGGTCTGTTTCCCGACGGTTCAGTAAACTGCCGTTAGCGTCCCTAGCACTGGAGTTAAGTGCTGACCGGGCTGGCTGCTAACCGGCTGGGGGCTGACCCCAGACGGATGTGTCCCTGGGCCGGGGCTGTAATGATAGTGGATAGTTGCTAACTGGCTGGGGGCTGACTGTGGAATGGATGCGTCCCCGGGCCGAGGCTGTTGTCAGCTCTCATCCCGGCTGAAGCCTCGCAGCGCCGGGAGACGGAGGCAGAAGACAGGGGTGTGCTAGCTAGCTAAACTACCATTAGATTATTATTATTACCATATTGTCTATCTATACAGTTAACGTTACTAATGAATTCGTGGGTTAGCCCAGAGTTGTGAACCGTGGTCAAAACAATCATCAAAAATGTCAACTTGTCATGACCAAGACGACTTCTGGTAATATCACTTTGATTAATGTCAAGTTGTCATATTCAAGACAACCCAAACAATGTCAACTTGTCAGGACAAAAACCGAATGACACTTAATGACAGAAGTCATAAACATTTATGACTTGTTTATAAGGTTTATGACACGTTATGACTGTCATGTCACGGTTATGTCAATAGTGTCAAGCAAATCGTTACCGATAAGTCTCCTGCACGTATTGTTGGGCTGTGAGAGGCAGAAATAATGGAGGCGTCAAGCTCAGACCTCTCAGTCTACCTATCTTTTCATTTCCACATCATTCTTCTGTTCGGGCTTGCGTTTGTCTGAGAAGGAGACACCGGCAGAGCAAAGCCTTCCAGCAGCTACATATGCTGCTCCAAGAAATCAGCCAGCACACGGAAACAGAGGCTTGCTCTTAAAAACTGTCTGCCTTTGAAGGATCTTTATTCTCCGTTCCCCAGCTGCAGTAGATGTGTGTAACAACTTAGACATACAATGGCTGCACCGTGGGTATCTGTCCACCGAGAGCCAGGCCTAGTAAATGAAAAGAGGGGCACACATACGCAGGAAGCAACTAATTAATTGACAAGCAGATATTTCTGAGTTTATAATCATCAAACAGACTTCATTTTGTTCCCCCACTACCATCCTCGCCAACATCTTCCCAGGCGACTTACTTAAGAGACTTATCTTATAAATTCAGACCTAATCAAAATAAATGACTAAAAGCTCTAAGGGAGTTTAAGGCTATACACATTTACATCAGAGGAACTGATGCAATTTAAATAGCCGCCTGTTAGCCGCCTGTGCACCAATTTAAAGGTTCAAATCACAGAGAATCCTAACGTAATACTTTCATAAAACTTCTTTTGTTGCTCAGTTCGGCAGACCTATATTTATGACAGCCAAGCAGGAGGGACACAGCCTCCTTCTATGTGTGTTACGTTCAATTCCCTCAGCAGCAAGCTAAGTTGGTGATTGTGTCATATTTAAAAAGAAATATTTGTAGTATTTAATGTGTCACATGCTTTTTGTCTCTTTAAACACACTTACAAATCGGTTTTGTTTTTGCATTTGTGTACATCTGTGTGCTCTATTTGACCTTCTACATACTTCCTTTTCCACATTCTCCCCCCTGATTTTAACAGCCAGTATCTAAGAGGCTCTCTTACAGCCGGTCAGTGACATCTAGCTAGGGTGTAACGCAAAGATGGTTTGATGATCAAGATTCCCATCGGTCAAAGGATATGTTACTGCCATGAAGGCTAATAACAGATTTTCTGTGAAGCCACATTTCTCAGTGTATAAAAGTCCACAGCACTCGGTTATTTTAAACAGAAGCTGCTACAGCAATTTAGCCCTCAGGTTTCAAATGTACTAAAGTCAAATTCAGGGTTTATGTGGAGACTGCAGTGTTCCGGCACGACCGGTGTCTCTGCATAGGCACGGAGTTTAATGGTGAATGTCAATGTTTGCAGAGGCCCAACTGCCTCGTGACACTGTTGCTAATGCAAACTGAACTTGACTGTGAAATCTGTAGAAGCCTTTGCAGAGTTTAACTTTTGAACAAAAGTGTAGGGTCATTGTGCGCAGACCTTTTGCAGTGTTCCACACTCACCACACCAACAAGTTCTCATCCCCTGTCAGTGAGGTGGGTTGGTTGTTTGTCTTTCAAAGCAACTCCTTATGAGGTTAAGAATCGTGAGCATTTTCTTCTCTGCCCACTTAAGTTCCTTGGTTAAGGTTAGAGAAAGACCGCCTTCAAAAATATCTAAATTGAATGTTTGTAGGAGTGGGAATGCATGACATAGTCTCCAGGGTCTCATGCTTTGTATGTCCAACCTTCCAAACCGAGAAGTGACACAGTGGAATCCTTTTTTGGGGTTGTGCCGGTGATGGTGATGCCACGGCCCCCGCGGGCGCTGGACGGGAAATTGACAACTGGGCCGGTCTTAAACTAGCAAACACACTTGCGTCGGCTTTGCACAGGGTGCAAGACAGGGTCCCTTAAGTAGAAGCTACTTTTTCTTTTCCCTTACCATATCAGCACGCGGTAAGGTCATGCTCTGAGCCTTGGCTTGGACAGCTGGTCTCGAGCGAGAGAGAAAAGGCGTTAACATGGAAAGCTATCACTCTTTTTTTTTTTTTTCTTGTGGACACTAGTGTGTGCATGCATCAATAAGTCTGATGTCCTGTGGATACAAGCCGATGTTATGTAGGATTTATGAATGTATGCTAGCAACAGTAGACTAATTCACGACGGTGCTATTTTACGTGTGAGCTAATATTGCGCATCTGTTCACGTGCTCTGCAAGAGTTAACTGTTAACTGAATTCGTTATTCAGTGTAAATATAACCCAGAATGTAGTTTAATCTCAGTAATTATGGTATATTAGGTTATTACTGTTTCTCTGTTACACGTTCCACCGTTGTTAAGTAAAAGTGGGTCAAGTTGTAATTTCTTGTTCCTACTAGGCCTCCACGATTCGGGGAAAAAATATGATTCACGATTTATTTTTGCTTAGAATTGATATCACGATTCTCTGCCACGATTTCTTCTTACCATTACAAAACAAAACGGCAGTACCAAACCAAGGTTATTGCATTTATCGTTATTTTTTTATTTTGTTTTGACTTTTTGTTTTCAAATGCAGTTCAACAGTTTTAATTAGTTTTTAAAGCGGGTTTGCTCGTTTAGTAGTTTAGTTTTGAAGTCATTCGACTCACACAGTTGTGTCGACATCACAGTTTTAATCCACACATTAACCCACGTTACCTCCCGCTTTGGTGTTCCTGCGTATTTCCTAACCAGCAATCGGGTTGCCTGTAGTGTTCTCTGTCCTACTGTTGTCTCTGTCATGATGCTGGCCTACGTATCCATACATCCACGACGTAACATTACCCGGGTTAGCTTCTGTTTTGGGGAAAGGGAGCTTGGCGTTCTCTTTTACCTGGTTAAAGTAAGCAAGGTTAGCCTCCTTGTGTTCGTTTCTCAAATGTAGGCTACTTTCAAATTTGTGAGATGTTTCCCTGTAATAAACTGTCCACATATATTACCACCTCCCACTGCAAGGCACATACTTTTATCTGACACAGTCAGATTAAATAGGACTCTGCTGCTTTCTTGCAACTTTCGGTACCGTCATGAGGCCAGGCCAGGGGGCACGGACTATGTTGTTTGTTGTGTTCCATTTTACTTGGAATGTCGTCATTTCTGGATTCCCAGTCGTAAACTATACAAGTCTACGGAAAATGTCACGGTCGGAAAGAGAACACGTTATTTGCTCTATGAAAGACATTGGCACCTATAGCACATTGCGCATCACCACAAGCCAGTAAACAGAGGCTTCAATGAAGAGAAGGAAAAGCTTTAAAATCTATTTTACACAGTCTATGTTTAAAACTCAGAAGTAGTAGCGTTTGTGATGCATTCGGCTCGTAAAATTAAATGAGAACAAAATTCATTTAAAAATTAAATCGTGAACAGGGTGAATCGAGACAGCGATTTAATAACGATTAATAGTGCAGGCCAAGCTCCTACCAGCAGGAGGCAGCATAGCGATACTCTCTATTTACAGAGGGCATTTTAATGTACCACTTTTCAGTTTTTTATTTGCTAAAAAAGTTTAAAATATCCAATAGATTTCGTTCCACTTCACAATTGTGTCCCACTTGTTGGTGATTCTTCACAAAAAAATAAAATTTTTATATCTTTATGTTTGAAGCCTGAAATGTGTCAAAAGGTTGAAAAGTTGAAGGGGGCCGAATACTTTCGCAAGGCACTGTATGTCTGACCGTTTCTATGGTAACTGTTAACGGTAACCGCCCATTGTAGTAGAAGGAGATAAATCATGCAACGTCACCTTTCGCTGAGGATGTGTTGACGCTCCCAAGATCCCATACATAGATGGAAATGATTACATTTTTTAAAAAGGGGGGAAATATTTAAAAATACATAAAACAACAACAACAGGGACAAAGATTTGAGTTAGCTAAGGCAATAAAAAAAAAAGAAAAATAAATTTAAAAACTTCACCAACCAACACCAAACAGGTTCCCTCCTTCGGTTCTGGGGGCGATCCTGGATGGGAAGATGAGCGATGGGCTATTGCAACTTCCACAAAACGCCCATGTCCCTAAAATCTGTTGGTGGTTATACCTCCAAGGTGAACCCTGCTGCCCTGCCCCGTGTTGCCATCCCCGGCATGCTGGCCAGGGGACTTACATTGTCAATTTACAACCCCCAAATACATATTCAATCCAAATGTCCATTGTACTTCTTCTTGTAATTTGTGATTGCACCAATAAAAATAAAAAAAGAGCAAACTTTGCTTCACGTCACAATGCGGGTCTTCACTGTAACTTACTTTTTGTTCCGGATAACGATGTAACCCTTCTTCCTCCTTTACTACTGATAGAAGTCAGTTTTTTTTTTTTATTACCCATCTGATCGCAAGAAGTCCATTGTGGCAGTTTGAACAACGCCCAATGCTGACACCGTGAACACACTATTGAACTACGTATAAATGAATATTAAAAAAAGTGCTTTGTTTGGGTACTATGAACAATAATGCAAATAAAAAGCATCAGAGTAAAGACCTCTATTTCAGGTCACAGTTCTAGATTTGTTCATAATGCTAAATATTGTTTTAGGGCACTCAACGTAATGTCAACAATTGACTTAGAAACATTTCCAATGCCACATGCCATGCTTCTAATATAATAGACCAATCATTCATTATGTTAACAGTTTAAACACAACCAAATTCCTTTAAAAACTAAAACTTTGCAGTCTGTTTTTATATTCAATTTAAGTTATTTGAGGATCTGATGCTGGCAACATTTAAGAGTAGATCAAGACACCACAGATGGTGTGTGGTGGTGTTGGAGTGCATTTTTGTGACTGAGCGACGGCGTGTGTGCTCTTTGAGAGGTAAAATAATGACAGGCGAGGACGGAAGGCTGGTGACTCTGTGACGAAATAAGTGGCACAGATTTTGGGCCTCAGGCTGGGCAGCTGTGAGAAACTTCTTCTCTTGTATCCCCTCTCCCCCTGGTTCCTCCATCCCCCCCACTGTGACACTGTTTAAACAGAGGACAAAGACGCCCTGAGTGTTTTTTTCTTTTCCGATCCCATCCATGGCTGCTGGCACTTTCCTCTATCTCCAGCTTTCGCAGCGACAGGAGTGACGGAATGAGTCATGGTGGTTTTAACAAGTGAATCTTTTGATTAATTATAATGGCACTCCTAACAAAATCTTACACTAGGAGAATATCTTCCTAGTTATTAATACATGTTATCACATGTTTTACTCCTTCCCATGATTTGAGATTATGTTTGATACTGAAAAAGATAACAATGATAACTGCACAAGTCAGGTCTTCTGGATGAAGATGTCTGGCGCAGATACAGTGTAAAAGGCTACCTTTGATGAATGTTTCACTTATAAGTCTGGGGGTTATTTGTGCATGCGTGCATGCGTGCGTGCGTGATGCTGGTTGTTTAAGCAGCATACATGACTTTGAAAACTACACAGAGCGGTAAATGCATGGACATATGGCAGATTTATGTGAGTAAGTTTGATGAAAACACAATTCTATGAAAATGGGAGACACAGATGAACAAACACAGCATATATTATACATCACTGGCACCCTCCGCCGCATCCTGGGACACCAGTTCAGACAAGACTGAGAGCCAATTGCAGTTCTTTAATCTCGAAAAAATGATTGCATTCCTCCTTATGTTTGTCTGTGCGTTGGATGGCTATCAACGGAGAGAAAAATGGCAGCGTGCATGTTGCCGTCACACTTTCAGGTCATGCCAGTTGGTTTCTCCGACGCGTGACAGCGGTGAGATCTAGGCAGAGCAGGAACAAGAAAGTAAAAGAGCAGAAGGGGAGAACATGGCAGCCGAGGACTACCACTCCGACATCAAACGAACATTGTCACAACAGAGCCGCCCGTTTACTGTGACACCATTCAGCTGCTCGTTGCACCGAGCAAGGCGAGGCACAAACCTACTGTAAGTCAAGCAAGAATGTTTATTAAATAAGAGAGAAAGGAGGAAGGGAGAGAGCGACAATGCTGCGGCAGCACTGGCAGCAAAGTGAGCACGCTGAAGTGTTGTCAAACCTACACAAGTAGCATAGAAAGGCAGTATTTTCTCATTTCTCCATGAAATTGAATGTTGGGGAGGGAAATGAAGTGTGCCTTCAAATGACAGTGAAGGCAATCATTGAAGCTTGCACTTTTGATATTGAGAGGTTTCCGCTGGAGTTTGAGTAGTGCTGAAAGAAACAACAAAACTGATTATTTGTTGGTATTAATTTATGGTTGATGCAGCATATTTCTATAATTTGCCGCTGAGTAAAAGGGGAAGGCTAGGGGAGCTTTAAAGGTTAAAGCAGATGGAATCACTCTGCATCATGAAAAAGGGAGGGATTTTCAAAGTCACTTGAAAAAATGAATTCTTGTTCAAAGAGAACATGTCCCTTTTTACAATTCACCTTAACAAAAGCATGTGTCAAAAAAAAGCACAGTTAAATTTCTGAGTGATCTTAAAAGCATGCAATCAAATCTATAATTTTTGCAGTCTGTGCAAAAACAGATTTGCACCCATATGTTGGCATTTTGCAAGAGTATCAGATGGTTCGGCAGAAGTTATGTAGTCATACTTAAGTTTAAAGAAAGACCTTAATGATCAGCAGCCAGACTCGCGCCTGAAAGAACTGTTGTCTGTGACAGAAGGAAAACATGAGGGGAAAAGGAGTAGGAGTGTCAGGAAGACAGACCAAAAAGAAAGGCTGTCTCCTGGCGGACGCTGGCGTGTAGGCCTGTCAGTCGTCATAGCGTGCCACTCTCCCTGCTCGACACAGTGAAACTGAGGCAATGTACCCCATGAAATATTCACCAAAGTTATCTTTGCTTAAAAGGAGGGGCAGGGAAAAAATGTGCTGCGATAGATAGAGAGTCCCCCAAATGCTCTGGATGTCAGGTTTGCTTAGGCCTTTTTACAAGAGGGGAGGGGGGGGCAATGGGGAAACCAGCAGGGGGTCCATTTCATGTTCACACAAATGTACCCCTAACAGCACGTCTCTCTCCACGGCAAAAGCCACCAAACTCCAAATATAATTTGCTAATTCGGGTGTACTCTAATCCAAAGCTTTTGCCATTACTGCTGACATTGCTGATTCTTGCTTTTCCAAAAGAAATGAAGACAATTCTATATTTTCACTGATGATGCTCGAGGGGAATGTAGCATCTTGTCAAAACCCTTGCAGCTACTGTAGGGCTATTATTGTGGTTAAATTACAGACATTGAATCCATTGCTTTCAACCAGGATGCACTTTGACATTTAAAACTGAACTACTGTATACTTATTGTCATTCTAACCGATGATATATATTTACAAATAACAGTCTATGCTAGCTGCGGCAAAGTATGATAATCTGTAATCTTTTTGTGCCGATAGGAAAGTGGAAATGTTATGTATGTGTTGTGCAAAGTTTAGAAAAAAAAAAAAGTCAAGGCAGAATAAATTTGATGTACAGTGTTTGGGTGAACAAATGCCTCACTGTACTGTAACTAAGGCCCGCAGGAATCCAGCAGGAATGGCGACCCTCCGATGGGACAAGGGAGGATAGGTTAAAATCACTTAAAATTACAGAAAAGCCTGAATAATTAGCTGCTAATTAGGCTGTATGAGAGATGCAGTGATTCATGCTTTTGAAACAGAAAGCATTGTCGTGGCCAATGCGCTTGTGACGGTCTCCGTTGCCAGGATGAAATGTGGTATGAAAGTGTGAATTTAAAAAACGCCATTAGTCACCACAGCTACTGTGCAAAACCTTCAGTATAACACAATTAGACCCCGTCCTTTGTATCTGTGTGAAAAGGTCAAAATCTGTGACCAGTGTTAATGCGGCACATTCTAAAATACACTCTTTTCCTGACCATTTTTTTCATTTTTTTTTTTAAACATAATGGATGCTTTATGTGGCAGTGAAGAGCAAGAAACCAAGAGGTATGGAAACAAGTGGTTCACGATCCCGTGAGAATGTGTCATACTGATGTTTACGTGTCATACAGCAGCTGAGACGTCTCCTACAGTAACAGAGGCAAAGATTAAGACTGCTTGATTAAAAAATGGTTAGCACTTACCACCACTTTTTGCAAGCTGGTTTTGGAGTCGTTTTGCATCTGGTGATGAGTATATCAACTCCATCAGAGCAGCAGAAAGTAAGATATGCACAAAAAATAGCAAAAGTCTCAAAAGCAGCACTGAAGAAGCTTAAGCTTCATCATACCTAATCAAACCTTTATACTTAACCAATAAGAACTGAGTTCACTGATCAACAACCAGCCTGTCCTCATCTAATAATAAAAAATGAGCTTCTTCACCTACGTGCTTTGTAATCACGGCCATAAAAACATACCGGGATTGGACTGAAACTCCCAACATATTGTCACTAACATCTCGTAAAATATGTACGCTTGGTCAGGTGTCTTTGTTGTTGTTATTAATGCTAAAGGTCTCCTTTAGCATCACATAACACGCGCTTGGTAGTCTCCTTTAGCGTCATGATACATGCGCTTGGTCAGAACTAATGGCGTCCCTTTTGACGCTGTTAGGTTAAGGGAAAGGTTGTGGGTTAGCTTACAGTTCTGGGACACGTGGGAATAACGGCACGGTTAAAGAAGAAAGCGGCTTCCCCGACACGCGGCAATAACGGGATGTTAAGGACACACGCGTGACCACGAACCTCGCTCTCCTGGGCGAAAGTCCTGTGTTTGACCCATCCAACCCCAGACCAACGTCCCTACGTAGAATTTCCCCTTTACATCCTAGTCGCTAAACCCCATCTAGATGCTCTCTAGGGTGTCTAGGTGCCTATTTTGTTGCATCAGACGCTAACAGCCACCGTCTAAACGTCCGTATTTAAAGAGTTCGGAGTGAGAACGGGTTTGAACTCCGTATCTTTACAGCCCTTTCTGTTTAGTCAAAGACATCAAACACTTGTCATCTTTGCACATCTTGAGTTTCACAGATAATAAACATCTACCTCAAGGCCAGGTTTGGACACCTCTGTCAATGGAGACTTTCCCATGCCTACTTGCTTGAAATGTGACTAGATAATAGTTAAAGGTCAAGATTAGGTTAAATGGGGTTTCAGAGGAAAAGAAACCTTATTAGTTATTTCAGTTATCTTTTTTCATGTATCTTTATGACAGACTTTTCTTGTTTTTGTCAGGAAGACAGACCAAAAAGAAAGGCTGTCTCCTGGCGGACGCTGGCATGTAGAAGACGTCATAGCGTGCCCCTCTCCCCGCTCTACACAGTGAAACTGAGGCAATGTACCCCATGAAATATTCACCAAAGTCATCTTATATCTAAAAAGGTGTATTGTAAAAAATGTTGGGGTGAAAACTGAATAAAAAGTCAATCTTTTGACAGGCGACCACGACCAAATGGCATGGACTGGGTCCTTGATTACTTTTCCAGGTTTCTCTGTGATTATACACAACTCAACAAAATGCACAACATAGACCATGCTACATTTTAGATCTTTTGCTGTTGAGAGCTTTAGAATTATCCACCTTGCTAGCAATGAAAGCATCTATCTGTAACAGAACATGTATTACTCTGGCAGTAACTAAAATGGTAAAAATATGACTTTTAAAAGTGGCAGTTGTGTTGATATTTCTAATGCGGGCATCAAATTCAGACCAGCGCTGCTGCTACTAACAATAATAGTGCAAAATCATTCCATTTCAAGTAAATGTATTTCAGTGGTGTTTTCATAAACAGACAGGGGACAGGAGTTTGCCTTATTCACATTCAATGATGGAGCGACGCTAAGATAAGCCAGGCAGATGGTGAATCTAATCTGGACCCCAATGTTTTTTGTCTATGGAAATGACTAGCTTCTTATCGGCAGAGTGGGTTATTTGAGCAGATCCTCGCTGTGGCTTAGCGAAGGGACTCAATCACTGCTGCCCAGCGATAGGCCTCACTTTCGTCCTCTCCCTCTCTCATCTTTTTATCTGGAGGAGCGGAAATGAAAGGATGGTATCTTGTACTCTCTGCGTGAGGAGATGGAAAGAGGGGCCGACATTCGGCCTTAGCTGTCAAGACAATAACGTGGTTTATAAAACTGTGCTCAAAATAAAATATGCCGGCAGTTTAGGTACTCTAAATTAGCACAGACTCGAGAAAAGAAGGTTTTATGAGGTTATTTGTGTTGTGACTGTCGAGGTAGAATTGAACCATGAGAGAAATCTAATCACAATGTTTTAACTAAAACAATATCACTGCTTCAAATCACCAGCGGCTAAATTTACAACTCTGGAGTAATCAAGCTTTTGCACATTTTGGTTGGAAGGAATATAACATTTCCTCATTTTGTGCTTATCGTTTAGCTTTTCTGTTGTCTCTACATTATATCAGGAGGTTATTGCACATAAGATACCACTGTTTTTTTCAATATGTACATCCATCTAGACATTGTTTTTAAAACAGCCAGTGGAAAGGTTTTGGATATGGATCAAAGCAAATAGACAGGAGGGAAAGGTTTGAGACTATTTGAATCGGCTGTACGAGGATGAAGGAAGCGATCAACAACAGATAAGGGTTTGGTCACACAGCACTTACATGGTCAATAAAAAGAATTGCTGCAATCATCGGATTCAACAGAGGCAAAGTAAATTTGCACAGTAACTTTGGCATGCAAATTTACACAGTTCTACCGACTGCATGCAGACAGATAGACGATCAACATGTCTTCTTTCTTGAAAGTGTACAAACGACAACCCTTTGGGGAATAGTTTGTTCCAACATTCACAAGACACGCAAGAAGTCAATACCGATTGTCACCATGGCTCCAGCACCACCTATTCAACGTGGACGAGTCAGTGAACTTTTGGGTGTAAATGGGAACTAACTCATGGAATGAAGTAATGAAGGAGTGAATGAAAACTATAGTTTGTAGAAATTAAAAAAACAATAAGTGGGTGGTGGTGGGATAGAGCTTACCTTGACACTGTCTCCTTTTGTCAGGATGTCCCAGAGTGTGTACTGAAACTTGGTGAGATCCATCTGATGGCCTCCGCCCAACAAAGCCTGTGGGGGGGGAGAAGAGTCGTTTTTTTTTGTTTTTTTTTTAAACACACACACACACACACACACACACACACACACACACACACACACACACACACACACACACACACACACACACACCACACACACACACACACACACACACACACACACACAAAGCCTCTGTATCTTTACAGGCACTCAACATATAAGATTTTCTCTTGTAAAGGACTTTTCTTGTAAATTTGTAATACAACCTAATAGACAACCTGCACCACACGTTTACACATCTCCTGAAAAGCATGTATATTCTCTCAAACATATCTTAAGATTCACACAAGCTTGCCATCTTGCATCTTTTGCAGAGTTCCTGCTGGCCCCATAGGTATGGGCTTATAAAAAGTGCATTACATAACTGATAATAAACTGCAAATCAACCATCTCCCATTCAGCTCACCTCCCTATAATCCCCGCTGCCATATCTGCTTATCTATTCAAGTCACTCCCTCATTAAATCAACCTTTACAGCCAAATGGAAGAAGTTTACTGCTTATAGAAGTCAAATACCATCAATCACGGGGAAGGCTGCAGTTATATAGATATACTGCATGTTTTAATTCACTGGAGGACAAACACATCGTTCTCCCTATATCTGAATAAACTCCTGCAGAAAAAAGGGGCGAAAGAAATTGACAAGTGAATTAATCTGCTGCTTTTGCCAGCTGAAATGGAAGTCAGTGAGGCGGTGTGTACCGGTGGATGCCCATCAGTCACAGGACCTTGTGCGAGGCCTGAAATAGTTGAATGTGATGCTGCTGCACATTGGGAGGTAAGGGATGGAGGGGTGGAAGGTGGTGCAGCTTTCAGTGTTTATTCATCTGAAACATTGTCCCCTGGAAGCCATTTTGGCAGCGATGTATCACAGCAGGCACTGACCTTTAGATACTATGCACAATTAAGCTAAGCTAATAAACACAACTGTGAATCTGGACATTTGGACTGGAAGGCAGGTGCTGTGAATCCCCTTGGGTGTGAACGGGCGAAAAGTTCTTTTGTGCTTAGGTAGGCTTTCCGTAGTCCAAATTGAAATGTCTTTGTTTGAAACACATACAAAATATGCTGTGTGCACTGAGCTGAATGGGGCTGAAGTTCACCGTTTGTTGTGCAGTATTCAGTCTCTTTTGTTATTGGCGACACGCTATTTGCATCTTGAGCTCGACCTTTGTTAAACAATAAGCAAAAGTTTGGTTAGATGTCAAAGATTTGCTGGTTCAAGCTCCTCATTTGTAAGCAAATGTTAGATTGTATCTTAAGAATCTGGGAGTTCTGGGATGTTGGTGGTCCACAAAAAAAGAAAATTGAAGACGTCATGGGTTTCAGAACTTGTGTTGACATTTAATTGAATAAATATTCAGATTAATCATTCATGGGACTATTCCTTAGTATCAGCCATGTACTCCAGTGTGTAAGATTGCTTGGTTAACTCGAGCATTATACTCATGGTTGCAGGTATCCTCATTTCTCACCACTGTTTCACACTTTCGCTCGCTTGGCAAACAGTTCCAAAACACAAGGACAAGGACGATTTGGGCACTAATGTGAACCTATTTCACTCTCATGGTATACAACTGTAATGAGCTTCAACTTTTCCATGGGAAATCTTCACCTGAACTGACATTGGAAGTATTAGATGAATGTTGATGTTTTGGTAAATAGCGTAAAGCATCTGTCACTGTAATGTACCATCCGTTACTCTGTAATCTGTATCTAAACTGCAATTTCTAAGAAATTTGACTCCTGGTATGTGAAAATTCCCCAAAAGTCGGGTAAATAAGATCTACTGCTGATTTAGTCAAACTGATACGAGGGATGATATAACAGTATGCAAAGATATTGCCTTACAGACAGAGAGAGAGAGAGAGAGAGAGAGAGGAGAGAGAGAGAGAGAGAGAGAGAGAGAGAGAGAGAGAGAAGAGAGAGAGAGAGAGAGAGAGAGAGAGAGAGAGAGAGAGAGAGAGAGGAAAGATCAAATAACATTTCTACATACTGTTATGTTATTTGATAGATACAGCTAGTCCCAGAAGTAGTTCTACAAATACCACTTATATCCACCTGGCAAGACAATATTGGGTTTCTAGTTATGAAATGATTCACCTTGCAAATATGTGGAAACAGCACAAACAAAAAGATGAGATCTATTACAATGAACCCACACAACTGAAAATATTACCACTCCTACACAGTATTAAAGCACACACTATATGTGTGTCAATACTAAATGTGCACATACATGAACTGAAAGTCACATATGTAATAAAGCTGCCAGCTACCTGTGTCAGTGTGCCTTATCTAAGCTTCTCTGGCACTCGGCTTCTATCCTCAGTCAAGTACCCAGCGACAAATACAGAGGCACATTGTGTTGTTCAGATAGAAAAGTACTTGCTCTGATCCCCTTCAGGCCCTTTGACAAAAGAGGACGAAACATCGACCAAAATAATAGAAGTCAGAGTGCAGATTTCCCAAGGTAGCAAGAACAACGGTCATCTTACCTGATACCGAATGGCACATACAAGTCACCACACGCCCCCCCCCCCCGAGTCCAAAGGTCCAATTTGAAGCCCAGATGGTTTTCACTGAAACCTTCCCTGGTCATTTCAGCATGGACATTTCTGGAACAAGTTAGACTCAAATATCAAATTGAATTTGGTGATTAAAGTTTATTCAAGCAATCCGCACTGCTCTGTGGAATTAGGGTTGTATCTTATGGAGATATAACCCTAGTCATGTGAAAGATGAAGGCGATGTCCCACATTTACAGCAAATATGAACAATTTGTCAATAAAACAAGAAAGTGAAATAATAGTATGATTAATGAGCTAAGAGATGACAGGCTATTTGCTGACAGTTTATTAAAATGTAACTGGTACAAGTACAAACTAAGTACATGATTACAGTAATTGCGGCTTAGGCATTTTGATACATTCCGGAAGCTGATAAGCCACATTACATCGTGCAATGCACCAGCCAAATTAGGCCACCTGAGGCAAAGTAATTAGGTACAACAAAATCAAACTTAATACTCTAAAGCTTTTTGGCTGATTTCACTTAGATCTGCAAAGGCCTAATCTTAAATGGGAAACACTTTTCTTCGCTTATTAAAACTGCTGCATGGACAATCAGTATTTTAGTGTTCTCCATGTCAGTGGAAGTCAAAATAAAAAGTGTTTTCAAACTCTAGAATTCAATTCCACTATAAACTTATGTAACAAATATGTGGCTTGGACTATATTAACATGATAAACGGAACCCTAAATTCTACACTGTGCTATTAAAAAATAACCTTTATGCTTAAAGGCTATAGAGGAGTATGTTTTATAAATGACAGGGGTCCCTGTGACATTTAGTGAACTGTAATAAATTATCATCATCAGCTCTCACTTCAATTAAACAGCGCACCGACTCCATCTTTCCAGCAAAGCCAGATTTCAGCCTTTAATGGTGTAAAAAAAAAAATCAGGTGTTGTTGTTAGATTCTTTAACCACGCTAATGAACAGTGCCTCTTTTCCTAAGATAAAAAGGAGAAGACAGGCAGATGGATCGATTCATAGCATCGCATCAGTCTATATTTTGCTCAGTATCCGGGCCCAGGGAACATTTCATAAAGGCCATAGGGTCGGCTTATCACGGAGCTAAATGCCAATGTAATTATTAGTGTCTGGAGATAGTGGAAAGGGAAGCACATCCTGCGGCAGTACACATATTTAATTAATAAATGTCATTCTGTAGAGGGAGTAAGGGGAGTGTAAGAGAAAGAAGCAGAGAGGGAGGGAGGGAGGGAGGGAGGGAAGGAGTCAGAGTGACAACATTACCGATCCTGACTTAAGAGCACAGGCACACAACCACACCCGGTGTGGAAATAACAAAGAAGCATGAGAACATGTGCATCATCTTAGTTTAACCCTCGTCATAAAACAACTATAGAGATACAGGAAAGTTTACTTGTGTTTTCACAACCACGTACTGTGTGACTTCAGGAAATAATGTGATCATTTTGGGGGGGGGGGGATTTCACTTCTTTTTATTTATTTTTTTTATAGCAAAAACAACAAAATCTTTGGAACCCTACGCTAACATGTATTATTGACAACCATTTATGTTTAAAGTGATGAACAGCCATCAGAACAAAATAATGCAGAAATGGCTTATGGTCTATGTTCCTGATGTGGGAATTGAGGCTATGCCAGTAGTAGCTCCTACTAAAAAGTATTTCTCTGTATTTTCAGTAGTAACTATTTAACACACACACACATGCACATTGGGGTAAGGACTGTGCACACTTGGTGAACAGAACTGCCACCTGCAAGCATGTGTGTGCTTTGAAAAACGACAACAATAACCTGATCGGTTCACAGCAGCACAGTTTAGTCAGTTCCTCCAGGATTTCATGATGTCGTGATCGCGCTAATTCACGCAAATTCAACCAATCACTGTGACTTTGGTGCGACTCGCAATTTTGACCAATCATAGCAACTTTTACGCAAACTTGACCAATAACTGGAGTTTCCCACGACTTCAACCAATCTCAGCAGTCCCACGTGCCAGACTCTGTATCAGTATGTGACTCTGAGAGCCAATGACCAAGCGGAGTGATAACGGGTTGACGTCACACGTACGTGGCCATTTTCATTACGTTGTTTAACAAGACGTGTGTGACTCGAACGTCTCACATTTACCAAGAAAACGTACAACGAAAGACGGTGCAAAACATTTCAAACCATCCTCCTAACCTGTATACATTTTAACATCAATGTACGCTGTAATGATTTTCCACTCTGACGTCGCTGAAAGCGACACACACAAACACACACATGGTGGATGCAGTAAGAAGCGGAGGAGAGATATACAGGATGACCTAAATTGAGGACAGCGCCGCTCGTTATTGTAAGTGGAATGATAAGTTAAAGTCCAATAAGTACTTCATCAAACCGTATGAATGTGTGTCCCAGCCCAGGATAGGAAACTAACAATGTAAAGATCAACAAACCACTGACAGACAAGTGGAAATTTGATTCATTCATTAAATAATTATTTTTTTGTCTTAAATCCACCAGCCATTATATTATATCAAAATCTTTCTCTGTCTTTGCGATTGCATTTACATTGCAACTTTTTACAAAAGCTCCAGCAACATTAGGCATTATGGGCCGCAACAATCTCAAAAAAAGCCTGCGAAATCCTGGAGGGACTGATTAGTGACAAACTACAGACCCAGTGTTCAATAGACAAGTGATCCTTCCCCAACCTTGTTACACTGAAAACACCCAGCCAGATGTGTTCCATCAACAACAGTAACACATTGGTTTATATTCAACATGTAACATTCAACAAGATGCTGTGATTTAAACCGACTGTGTTTTGCCTATGAGTGCTGAACTGTGCATGGCGCATGGAGGATACAGAACGGCACAAAACTTTGGCATGTGCTTACCCACAGCTGTTGTGTTCACTGTTGCTGGTTGACATGAAGCCGGAGGAGTTCAGTGACTATGCAGTGTGTATTGGAGTGAGTTCAACACTGAACCTTAAGGGGCGAGAATTAGCTTTCCTTTATCTTTTTGGAGACATTTGTTCAATATTGGGGGTGGGGGGGGGGGGGGGGGGGGGGGGGGGGGGGGGGGGGGGGGGGGGGGGGGGGGGGGGGGGGGGGGGGGGGGGGGGGGGGGGGGGGGGGGGGGTGGGGGGGTTTGGGGGGGGGGGGGGGGGGGGGGGGGGGGTTTGGGGGGGGGGGGGGGGGGGGGGGGGGGGGGGGGGGGGGGGGGGGGGGGGGGGGGGGGGGGGGGGGGGGGGGGGGGGGGGGGGGGGGGGGGGGGGGGGGGGGGGGGGGGGGGGGGGGGGGGGGGGGGGGGGGGGGGGGGGGGGGGGGGGGGGGGGGGGGGGGGGGGGGGGGGGGGGGGGGGGGGGGGGGGGGGGGGGGGGGGGGGGGGGGGGGGGGGGGGGGGGGGGGGGGGGGGGGGGGGGGGGGGGGGGGGGGGGGGGGGGGGGGGGGGGGGGGGGGGGGGGGGGGGGGGGTTTTTGGGGGGGGGGGGGGGGGGGGGGGGGGGAGGGGGGGTGGGGGGGGGGGGGGGGGGGGGGGGGGGGGGGGGGGGGGGGGGGGGGGGGGGGGGGGGGGGGGGGGGGGGGGGGGGGGGGGGGGGGGGGGGGGGGGGGGGGGGGGGGGGGGGGGGGGGGGGGGGGGGGGGGAATTTACCAAATATATGCAGAGACAAGAGGGGGTGCACAGTGAGCCCTCTGTTCTGTTTACTTGGGAGAAGGTAAAAGGGGTCAGGTTCCCTTTCTCTTTGCTTTTCCTGTGTCAAGGAGTATGGCAAACGGGGGTGTCCCCGGAACAATTTTCCCGATTTCTCCCACTTTCTCCCCCTTTTCCCCCCCTCTCAAACCCCAACCCCCGTCTTGGGATTGCCGCTTGATCTTCCTACACCTGGGCCCCCCCTCTCCCCCCTCACTGCCTTTTCTTCATTGGACAGCTGCTGCCTCCACCCTTATCCCCCTGCCCCCCCTTTTTTTGTTCTCTGCCTACATATACTCAAAAACTGCCTGGAGAAAAAAAAGGTTTGGGGCCTATAAAAAGAAAACGGATCAAGGTCCTGAAAATCTGCACACAAAAAAAAAAAAAAGATGTCTCTAAATGTTTCTCATGCAACAATTTCTATCCCTCTTACACGTCTTCTGAAGGCGACACTCCTCGGCACACAGAAGTGGGTATCCTTATTTGGAAACTATAGAAGGCGTGCTTTTGAGGCAACTGTGAAGCTATTGCAAAGCAGATGCTTTTTTCTCTCGCCAATCAAATTAACACCTACACCAGCCCCCATCTACACCTTCATGCTGGCATTGGCCCCTCAGTTGTAAATGGCACAATGCTTTCTTGCATTGTTCTTTTGACTTACTCGAGAGGACAAGAAATGTCTCTGCTTAAGTAACAGCCCTATCAAGCCTTAATCACCAATAGGTAGGGTCAGCACAGACGAAAAGAATGAAGCCCTGCAAAAAAACAAAAAAAACAACAACAAAAAAACATTGTTGCAGGATGTGAAGAGATGCAATTATATTTTAGAGAGTCTGTAAAACAGACAAAAAAAATTCCCCCGACTGAATCTTGCACTAGACAGAATTGCAAGGGGAAAACCATCTGTGTCTGACTCTTATCCCTGGCTTCTCCAGAGCCTGGATGAGTCTGAGCCAGCAAATGTCAGTCAGATAAAGACCAAGCCTGACAGACAGACACAGGAGTTTTGTCATTCCATGTGTCATCCCTTTGCTAGCAAGCCCAATCTTTGCCGGTCTCAAAACCCCCGAGATGATGGGGGAAGGAAACATTCTCAGGGTGAACGTCAGGTTGTGTAACTCCTTCAAGTGCCACAATAGCTGAAACATTGAGGACGTGCACTTTTCTGGTAGCCCTGCGGCCTTTGAGAGCTTTCATTATTGTCTTATATGCTGCACAGCGGGGTCACCATGGAAACACAAAACACATTTCACCACAAAGGATATGAGGTTCTTCAACAAGATGTTCTTTCAGGAGCCAGTGGTCTGTCTGGGGTCAGAGGATATTAGATGTGACATGATATTTAGAAATAAAATAGAGAATTCTGTAATTCATCTAGAAACAAATCCAGTTCATCCAGATTTGTGATGCTTTAGACTGAAAAACCTAACATTAAGCAGATGACTAAACTGTGTGGTTGGGAAATAGCTATATATTGTTGTCAAATGGCTTTCATTAAAATCTCATTGTGAGTAGTGATACTGTTATTTAATAAAGTTTTAAAAATAAGTTATTATGAGCAAAATGTACTGAAAAAAACTAACAAAATGAGTTGCTCAAGTGTAAGTTTTACATCTTTTAATATTTTTGTTTGATGCGTTGCAGTCCGATTTGCATTTGCATTTGTCATGAGCCCTCTCTCTGCCTGGTAACACGCTGATTGGCGTTTGATGACTTTCACCTGTTTCTGCTCTGCTCTGCCTCACCCTCATTACCTACCAGCTGCACTGCATTCACCACTCATCATGTCCTGTATATAATGCCTTGTTTTTCAGTCCTCACTTGTCAGATCGTCTGCTACCAGTACCGGTTACCTGCCTGTTTTGGGAAAAGCCTTTTGACCCTCTACTGATCCCGGATCCGCTCAATTGCTTCCGTATTCTCCTGCTCCGGACTTCTCGGATCATCCAGCTCCTGCTCTCTACTGGGGATCTACACATGTGCTGATTTTTTGATTTCCCGGTACCTCTGAAACTCCCATACCCCCAACCCTTTAATAAACTATTGAACGTGACGCTTTTGTGGTCCTCATCTTGTTTGGTGTCTGACAGCATTATCACCATCTACGTCAATATTGGCAAACTAGTTTTATAAAAGGGAAATTTGATGTTTTTCACCCTGGGTGTTATTCTCATTATTAATTGTGGCTGTTTTTACTATGTTACTATGTTTCTCTATGCAGTTAGCTACAATAGCCAATCCAGGGAACTATGCTTTCTGTGTTTACTTTTGTTTGGACTCAGAGACGAGCACTATAAATTATTTATGTAAAATGTAATTTAACGTGGCTAGCTCTGCTTGTCCCGAGATACGTTGTTTTTCCAGAAGTGTGTTTCCAAGATATGTACAGCAAAGGAGGCCCTGAATGGTTGAGGGGGGGTTGGTGCCATGCTCAAAAGTTCCATACCTTAGTCCAAACGGGGACTTGAACCAGCAACTCTCCAGTTTCCAACCCAACTCCCTACAGACTGAGCTACTCATTAAATAATCCTTAATAATGCTCATGAAACAACCCCCTTTTGGTATAATTCAAGGTTGGCATTTTTCAGATCCAATTGCAGTTGCAAATATTTTTACTGACTTCTTTATTTAAACAACGCAAGTTTGTTTAGTTGACCAGCACAGTTGCTCCTCCGTTGTATTCTGACAAAGTTGAGCTGCTTGAGTGTTTGTATCGAATCGCATTTATGTAAAACGCAAGTAAATGTAAATGGACTTTTCATATATAGCGCTTTTCTAGTCTTAACAACTACTCAAAGCTCTTTTATATAGTACAGGAACCATTCACCATTCACACACACATTCATACACTGTGGCTGAGGCTGCCGTGCAAGGTGCCACCTGCTCATCAGACAAACACTCACACACATTTACACTCTGATGCTTAGCACCACCACCACCACAGGTGCCACCAAATTAACCAGAACTGAAATCTTCAGGATTACAACTTCACCAATGTGAAACTGACTTTAACTTCATCACCCACCCCAACTATACTGTAAAAAGAAATGACTGTACATAAAATAAGCCAATTATCCACTCTCTGTAATTAGCATAATTTAAGGAATAATCCCTCTAACATGTTCCAGAAAGGTAAACGGGGTATTTAGAGGCTGCTGCCAATGCTAAAACATCCTTTCTGTTCTTGAGATCCAGTACAAGATCACTGATCAATGCATTCACCTGGGAAGCACTAGCATAGATTGCACCAGAGGAGACCAATGTCTATATGCGTAACCTGTTCTTGGGAGCTGCAGGTACACGGGTGCAACATCAATAGTATTTGTCAAGCGGTTAAAGCTGATAAGAATACAAACTATTGCCTTGAGCTTGCTTTAAGGCTGGTTTGTCACAACAGCTTGTAAGATGATGATTTTTAGCGATGGAGTCAAAGCGGTACAAACACAGCGTTGTGATTAAGCATTCTTTAGTCTTGACAGTGTTGTATTTTTCATACATCTCACTTTTTTCTCCATTATTGTTTAGGACGCTTGTGAAAAACAACAATTTGTCAAGAAAGAAGCCGTAAACAGAATTCATGTAAAGAAAAAGGTGACAGATAAACAGAGTAGGTAAATAGATACAGACAGATAGATGGAACATAAGACACCTCTTGATATTAAACCTCTTTTTTTCTTGTTGGAGCAGCATAAAATGATGCCTCTTCACTTTGCTTCCCTCTCTTGCGGAGAAGATTAGAGGTGCAGAGTAGAGTTTAGATTCTCTGCCATAGCGGGCCGGGTCGGGCCGATACTTCCCACCACTATCCTCAGGCTGGGCCGGGCCATTGAACAAGCATTTGTGTTTTTTTGTGAATCATTACTTTATTAGCCTAATTGGGTGGGGAGAAAGCTATGCCTCTCCAGCTTCTCCCGTAGCTTTGGGTATATGTCTTGCATTGACTTGAATGTGAGGTTAACTGTGCTAAGTCGTCGTGTCTCCCCCCCATCTGTAGCACAGTCTTCGATTATTGCGCAACCGGGCCGGATTGTTTCAGATACCTCATGAGTCCTTTAGCAGCAGATATGGTCTCTCCTATATCCGGAGCGTTGTCGGCCAGTGCAGCATGCAGACCGTGGCGAAGGACAGTAGCCTATTAATTAGGTGACTGAGACAAAGTCTCCTATATGGCTCCAGGGCTTTAATTGTGTTGCTGCCTTGATCTGTTACCCACACCAGAGTGACTCCCTACGGCTCTGACCCACACTATTCCGCTGAGGAAGCTAGGGTCAAGGTTTTTTTTCTTCATTTTTTTACATTTCTTCATTTGGATCCATTTGGGATCCGCTCCATTCTGAATAAACAAACAAACAACGCAGTTTACATGCTTCGTCCTTGTTGTATTATTCATTAAGATCATTCTAAACAGATTTCTGTAGTTCAAACAACTCGGAATTGTAGTTGAGAACGTTAGTTTTAGCTTGATTTTTTGGGCATGATCTAAGCTTTAGAGCAGAGGAAGCGGGCAACGCAATAGATTGAGGAATGTCATGTGTGCAGCCTGAAGCAAATAAAAAAAATCTTTCACAGTTACCACCCAAATCACTAGTTGTACCCCTCCTCTGCCTCCCCTCATTGTCCTATCTCAAAAGAACATGACACCTTACAGCGTTTTTAGCGGGTCAGTTTTCTCAACCTCAGCTCCACAAACCGCGTATCACTCCACCTCTGGTTTCAGCCTGTCATTTTGCATTATATAGCTTGAAAGCACTCCAGCTGGGGAGCAAAAATATGACGCGTGTGATGGGGGGTGATGAACGGTACTGAGGGGGGAAAGGTGCAGACCACCCCCTTTTTCCCCCCCCTTCAGCTTAGCCAGCCTAATATACCCAGCAGGCTTTTAACACAAGACTATAATCTTGTTGGAATAGAGAAGTGGATATGCAAAACCTGGATATGGCTGCCAGTGTTTAATACTATGATTCTGCTTGCCTGCACATACCTAATTCTACCATCTAAATTACTGAGATCATACAGTGTAAGCTGTGTATGGTTTAACTTTGCTACTGTGTCATCCAAAAGCAAACACAGCGTGGCATGGCAAGCCTGTGCATACACTGTAAAGTAACATCATGGCCTACATCCATACAGTCAGTTCAGTAAGAATAGGATGCTACGGTAAGTGCAGCTTAGGTCTGCAGATATCAAACTTCTTGGTTACTCTCAGTGACATAAAAGCATACATTGGTCCAAATAAAGGCATTTCAGAAAGTTAAATACAGACAGTGAAAGAAAACCGCTATTGTAGTCCCATCCAGAACCAAAACTCTCCTACACACACACACACACACACACACACACACACACACACACACACACACACACACACACACACACACACACACACACAACCACACACACACACACCACACACACACACACACACACACACACACACACACACACACACACACACACACACACACACACACACACAATCCTAGACTCACTGCAAGCTTACGAAACCTCCCTACAAATGCATGAAAAAGCTAATTCTTGGAGGCAGATGAGAATTGTTCATTTCTGAACAGGAGGGATCGCACTCTTTTTTGAGAGAGTGAGGCAGGAAAACAGCACCAGAGGCCCAGCCCATGACAAAACAAAGAGATTAAATGACCTGTGAATGTGACTTTCCATTTTTTCCATTAGCTCGCGCTCAGTTTAGAGGCCTGCTGCCCCCTTCTGGAGGCTGGCGAGACATCATCAAACAGGATGTACTGTAATGCCTGCCTTCCTGTGGCTCCAATGATCAGTCTTTTGGTTTGCAGTCATGGTTATATCTGGACTCCATATGTAATGTGCAGTATATGTGCAGCATTGTATAAGAAGTCAAAAGCCATTATAGTGTTTTTACCACATTTTAAAAGCATATACACTGATTCAATATAAATCACTAAATATCTCTCTTCACTAATATCTTGCGCATTCAGTCAAGATCTTAATTCTTGCCATTGAGATGAAAAATAGCTAAAACCTGCCCTCTTGATCTGCCCCCCCAAGGTGAGATTTCAGTGTTGGCTAAGGCCAAATGTCAACCAGCCCCAAACAGATGGTGTGAAGAGCCAGGCCGAGCGGCTGACCTTGGTTGGTAGTGTCTAGGAGGGAGGGGCACCCTGTGTTTGTTGTCTGTGTATCAGTGGATGTTGTGAACATCAAAAGAGCTCAGTGTTGTTGCCAAGATAGAAAGTGGAAGTCATGTCAGGCCGGCTTGCTTCGCAGGTGCTTTCTGGCTTCGTAGGATGCTATCAATCTGTCACTATGACAGAAAGATGTATGACTGATAAATGGTATAGAAAAGGTTTTTGTTGCTGATAACTGTAATCGTGTTATGAGAAGTATTTAGACATAACTATTCAGTTAACTGTGGTCTATAAAATCACAAGTTTCCAGTGCCCAAGGCGACATAATCATATTACTTGTATTGTTTAACCAACAGTTCTACTAGAACAAATTTACATGCTTGAATGTTAAAAAAAAAACCATTTTCATACTGTCTGAATATACCTGTAATCACCCCCGTCTTTTAGGGTTTAACCCTCTACTCCAGACAAAAGCCCAGTCTGCTCTGATTGGTCAGCATTTCCGGGTCTTCCGCATCTGCACTCTCGGCATCTCTGCACCATCATTGCAGCTGGGGAATGACTGTAACGGCATTCTATACCTGTAGCCTGTATAGTCTAGTTGTCACAAACGTACGGCAGTCCTGACGGCTGTTTAAGGCAACAGTGTCTGAATATGGGCTGTGTGCATTTCTCTGGGGATTGAAGGTTTGAATACTTATCTTATACTTATTTATGTAGCATGCCCCTCAACCTGCTTTATAACCAATAAACACATTGAAATGTCACTTTTTACAATGTGAGACCTTTTAAACGCCGACTTGATTATGAAAATTGTTGCACTCAATGAATTGATTTAGCACTAGATACTGTACGTTATCTGTATTTATGATAACAATTTTTGTTTTGTTTAAAGTACTTCAAGTGAATCTCCTTACAATGCTCAGAGGGAAGTAAATAGAAATTTGAACAATTCCGTGACATCTGGACCAACTCCTGCTGGTAAAGATCATGTGACATAGTCGAGGGCGCCAAAAAAGTTACTTAATTAAACATTAAAGCAACACTGTTTCGTCAACCACTCAATAAGAAACTTAAACTCTGAAATACACGCCTGTTTTTCATCATACTAATTTACAGCACAGTATACGATTACAGTATGAAGACATCTAAGCAGTCTAAATGACAAGAGAATACAACAAAGCAGTTTCCTTTATATCAAGCACTGACCAATAGAGTATTTAGTCTATTGGTCCTTTAAAAAAACAGGATTTCTTGAAGCTAGTTATTGATGCCAAAGAGCTCATTTTGAGATCTTTAAGGTTCTTTGTTTCCCTTAGTCCATGCACCACTAGCTCCCAACCATACAGTCTTCGTTTCTGCCTTGTTACCAACTAATGACAGCTGTCTTCTACTGTATATAGGAACCCCTGGGGTATAGATAATATGATTAAACTGTGAAAAAAAACAAGCTTTCCACACTCACTAGCAAGCTGTTTGGGGGAATTCCTAAGCTTTCATGTACCTATAGCAATGTTTTACATCTAGACAAAAAAAAAAAAAAAAACTTAGCTCTCTTCTTATCACCACCAAAAGGTCCATGAACACTAAAAGGTTTTTTTGTTGTTTTTGTTTTGAATAGGGGGATTTATTCCACTTTCCTGTTCAAAAGAGAAATAATAACATTCTATATACTTAATATCTCTGTGTTTCTGGTAGACTGAGTGAAGGGCTTTGGGGGGAGGCTGGTGGGTAGTAGATGGATAAGTGAATTTCACCTCTGCACAAATGCCCAGTTCTTGAGAGAAGGCAATTTCCTCCACCTCTGTTCACCAGCACACTACTGCAGTCCAAGCTTGGTCACACATCAATACTTCAGAGAATGTATTGTCCTATGGGTAATGCCAAAAGAGAAGAGAGTCCTCTCTTTGCGAGATTTAGCTAAAAGCTGATTTAGTGCAAATGTTTCAGTTTTGAGCATTGATGTGATATCAGCTTAAGTCTCTATGCTGTGTTTAACATGTGTTTAAAGAAGACTATTTCAAAAAGATTATTCAATTTTTGACACGGACAAGACATTCTTCTCACCTATGATTACCGTGTAAAAGCAGTGAACTTGAAACTACGTTAACATGGGTTTCTCCGGGAATAGAGGGCTATAACATAATGATAGAATACTGAGGGAGCACCACATCAAAATATCCCTTTTCCCTCCAGAGTGGAGTGCCTCCTTTGATCATCAAATTGTTCTCTTGAAAATCCTCTCTGTTCTTGAATTATCTGGGCCGCTGAAGTGGAAACTAAATTTTCTTTGGAGGCCAAAGCTTCTTAGGAGAAAGGGAAAAGGGGGAAACCAATAAAAAGGTGTGAAAATGACACAAATTGAATAAGCACGTAAAAAATAATATATGGCCCAAACCCTGAGCATCAGATGAAAAGTAATCAAGGTCTTCAGACATTACAAGTGAGCAACAATGAGGGAATATTTGTTGTTCCTTTCCTGTCCACCTACATATAAAAGAGTACAGCATGAAGACCCAGTGTTATTGCATTCTCAACTGTGTTATGCATCAATGTGAAAGGATTTGCACATATTCAGGGTATGAAGTGGCTGTATGGCAATGTAATTGCAATGTTAAAGTCAGCAGAAAATGTATTTCTATGATAGAAATGCCAAAGAATAACTAAATGGTCATAGAGCCAAATTGTTTCTCTAACTCCCTACCAGTACACAGAATTACCTTCTCATATCGTACAACTGTTACCGCCCTTGGACCTTGATTAAAGTGCTAACACAGGGCCGCTTATCAGTTCTAATGTCAATTGCCTGTTAACTACTGTCAATGGCACCCTGTTGAATTCGCCCAGCTTGATTGCCGTTTGTTGTGGTTGCAGTTAAGTACACATTTTCATATTCATGCATATTCATATTGATTCATCCTCTTCAGGTGCAGTTGAATTCATTATGAATGCCTCCCCGTTAGCCAGCAGAAATAACAAATAAGCACTGATTTTTCCCATCCGGCAGTCTTTCATGCGGGTGAGCTTTGGTGCTTCTTAGCTTTTTTTCTGTTCTATACTAACAGCACAACATCCAAATAATTTCTCTAGTTAGACATTTTACAGGACCTAAAATTAGCAAGCCAATGCAAGATACTCATTGTCACACCCTAACATGGTTGAGGACATTTCTACCTCTAACTATAAATACAGCAAACTTCATTGGGGAAAAATTTGAACATCACTGCAAACACATTTTCAGAAATGTGACAACCTACTCACAAGTTAAGTTAAGCTTTCCTGCCCTGCAGTAGGAGAACCCAGCAGCGTGCGGGAGTTTATGATTGCATATACCAACAAAAAAGAAAAGGGAGCAGAAGAGAGAAAAAATATAGCTCTAGCCATTTTGTTTACAGCCTGAAATTTTGATATCTGCTGCCTGGTGAGAGGGAAGCTCAACAAGTTTAAAGTGAAACAGACAGCCGCATTCTCACACAGTGCAGCTTAAGGGAAAATCATTGTTGGGAGACTGTCCTCATCCTGTTCAGAATTCAAATGAATTTGGAAGGGACCCTGTTGTAAGTGTGGAGGAAACAGCAACCCCAACAGACATACAGTCAACCCAAGCAAGATATAAAAACAACAGAGATAGCAAAAGGGGATGAAGACGTGTATCAGCTTGCTGTTTGGAAAATCGGAAAAATGCTGAGCTACATGAATCGACTATATGGCTAAAACTGGATATCTTAAAGCATTTCCATTAGACATAGATGCAATATGGTGTATGTATAGATGATAATGGCGGCGTGCAATAGCTGAGCTTGTACTTTTGATGCAATCTCACATACACCAGTGCTGTAAATACTCTTTGTATTAATGCGCAAATAGTTCCAACAAATGCACTACTTAATTACTATTAATACATAATTAATTAGGGTTAGGTTGTCTTTTCATAGGACGTATTGACGACAAGGAAAATATAGAATTAACGCCACCCTAAAAGATATCTCCTACAATACAAAAGTGGACATGCTGTATATCATGTATTTAGACATCTTTTTTGTTATAACTTACCACTGCTTCATCCTCAGAGAGAACCTGCTCTTCATTATGGACGAGTGCCACTTTAGCCTGGACTTCATCCACTGTTAAACTGTTGTAAAAGACAAGATAACAGCAGTGGGTTAGTCTTGGTATTTTGGTACAATGACCAAATGTCCTACTTTGAAATGAATAAAAAAAGAAGAAAAAAAAAAAAATGCGTTTGTCAATTAAAGTCAACTTAAAAAAATAAAAACCCATCTCAGAAAGTTCCAGTCTTAAAATGAGTTGAATAAAGTTAATCAAATCAAGTTTTCTTTTTATTTAATTTTATTTATTTATTTTTGGGCATTTTCAGTCTTTATTTTGAAAGGACAGCAGAAGACATTAAAGGGGAGAGAGAGGGGGAATGACATGAAGTCAAACCCGTGGCCGCTGCATCGAGGAGTGAACCTCTATATATGGGCGCCCGCTCTACCGACTGAGCAACGCGGGCGCCCAATCAAATAAAAAGTTTAATATGAAAATGTGGTTAGTACATTAGTACTCTTCAAGGGTTAAAGCACATTTTGGAACATTTGGCTTCTTTTTTTATATGATTGCTTGCCATGAACATGTCGTTTCCTTCCCCACACTAAGTGACACCGACAACCTGTTCCTAAGTTATGTATTCCAGAGCACCTGAGGGCCAGCAAAACATTTCCAGTGGACTCGCTGTAGCGGGACTTGAGCTTTGCAAGAAAGTAAAACCTGAGATACAAAAATAAATATTTGACGCAAAGCAAAATCCTTTGGATTCAAAAAACATGGATTATGGTCCACAACCTGTTTAGAGTTATCAATGAACCAGTCTGTGCTTCTGTTTTCCTCTAGAGATGACAGAATAAAGCAGAACTAGCTACACTACAAACAAACATTACAATCATTTCAACTGATATGAACATTGGGTGATTTGAGTAAGCTCATTCTTTAGGCCAGTCAGTTCAGCCCATCTCAACACATAACACAATCAAAATCACACACACCACCTCTTTTCCTGGAACACTTAGATCTTTTCTTAAGCCACTCTTCCCCGCTGGTGTCTTTCTTCCTGAGGTTCCACCTAAACTAACATTACTGAGCTGAGATAATGACTACATAGCCAGGATCAATCCAGAGAGTCCATCAAAAGCGGAAGTGCAGGCAAACATACAAAGCAAATAGCTTGTTCCACAACAGAGGATCAATGCTCGGGGTAAGTGCTGGAGAAAAACAATGGCTACCTCCATTGTAAGTTGGCACAGAGGCTGCAGAGCAGCGGCTCTGAGAATATTGTGAGGAATAAAACTGGCTCTGGCCACAGTCACAGAGGGTAATATACATATAGACCATGGCATCATAAAAGCAGGTGCTTTGCAATTCACACCTACAGTGAGTTTGACTCAAGGAGACCACAATAAACATTAGAGAACTCACTCTCACACACACACACACATAATCCTAACAGAGGAGGGGATAAAAAGCACAACCTGTTTGTAGGCCTTTGGGAGGCTCCATCATGGTTCATTTCCTGAAGCAGTTGGTAGACTCTATTTATAGGACAGCATACTGGTACCAGTTAATCCTGCACCGGGGCTGCCAACTGCCTGCCAGCTGGCACAGTGGGTTGCACTTGTGTGTGGTGCTTGGGAAGGTCTGGGATAAAATAATGGTGAGGAAGTCCACAAGCTACCTTAATGACCAATTTGTGGGGGAGATTGTTTCCCCCATTGTGCAAACTGAGAGGGAGAAACTTTCAGACTGAACCTTTACCAACTACATGCTCTAGATGCAACCAACTTGCCTGAATCTGCTAATCCACATATCACAGCAACAATAACATTTCTACAGAGTTAATATTTGTTTTAAAATACTATTAAGATGCTAATCAGCAGCATGTAAGCGTCTGACATTTTTCTTTTTCAGAGTGAATTTAAAAGTCGTGAAGCAATTAATGGTGACACAAAAATGAGATTAGTTAACAGCAAAAACGAGAGAACAATTATCTGTGAATCTGCATTAAAGATTATTAGCAATTCCAATCGAGTTGATTAAAAAGGGGGTAGTGTTTTGCTAAGTGTCATTAGGGACAAAGCCAATTTTTGTACAAGATATACAGTCTGCAATGTGCATGCTAATCCGGTTCCAAGTCAGCAAATTGCCTGGCAATGTGCAAGCATCAGGTATACCAGTGACTTTGGACTTTGCATTTATCATAACGGAAACTAAATCAAGCTTGACACTTGGGCGTGCGAGCTGCAGAGCCAAACAGGAAAAAATGGTGATGTAGCATACATATACAAAGCCTCCACCTCCCGCTTTATTCACATAGGCATCAATACATGTCCTGCCTCGAGATGGCCAGCTCAACGAATCCCATTGACTGACAGACTGAAACAATGGCTGTATAAAAATAAGCGGCACTTGCAGATATTTCAGCTTAGTAATGTGTTTGTTTAAGCGCAGCCCATGGAGACACTGCTTGGGATGGAGCGGATACAGTGGATGGATGGAGGCAGAGCTGGGGAGGGAAGGGTAAGGGGGGGGCAGAAGGGCTGAATAATGGTACACATCCGGGCGCAGGAATGCATAAGTGGGCACATAGCGCTCCCTGGAAAATCGCTGCACAAGCACTTCGTCCTCGATGCAGCCATATGTTTTATAGCGCTTTCAGTTTACTATGCCCAGCCCTGCTTCCTTTCCAGGAGAATATGCCCAGTTAGCTTAAGCAGTATTGATTTTTTTTTTCCCCAGGCATGGTGTGGTAAGGTGAGGACCGTGAGTGTGGGGATAGCAGTGGAGAAACAGCATGAAGGGGACAGGCTCATTGGGCATGACACAATCTGTTTTTTTCAGCAAGCCACCAGCAAATCTAAGTATCTTGCTTGAAAGCAAAATGAATGCCATTCTCTTTAAACCTGGCAGGGGTTAAACACTGCTCACGACAGCAAGTGATTAAGCTTGGGTGGTTGAGGGAAATCTGGGAGATTTGGGGGCGGGGCGGGGCGGGGGGGGGGGGACACATGGGCCTGTTGGGACTTGAAGATTAAACAATGCAAATAAGGCATTGAATTACATTTTTTTAAGTTTGCTGAAGAACAATTAGGTGTAGGAGTTTCCGGGAATGAGATGTGTGCACTCAAATCAGACTGATGAGACTTCACTGCATCAGAAGTTAAGGTGGAACTAATGAGGTACTCAAGGAAAAAATATTTATGTTATAGCATTAACAAGAAGAAAACTGAATTTAAAAAAATTACAATAAACATGAGAGCAAAAATATGAATCACTATTTTAAGTAATGTTATGGATCTACTTTGTCTTACTCATCTTTGTGTTGTTTTCTTTTGTAAATTGTGAATTTGTTGGCCCATGTGACATGCTAGTTTCCCCTCATCTACATTGACAGAAATCACAGGTTTTATTCTTTACATAAAGATACCTTTTTGTGCAGAGTGCTGTCTATGAAACTAAATGAAGGAGGGTTGTTTGTGTGCACATTTATGGTATTTGCTGGTGGCTATTAAATGAATTAGCAGTTTGCCATTGAAAAGGATTCATACCTTATTATACCTTATTTTTAGGAATTGCATGATCCTTACTTGTATTTTGTAGTTCACTCTGACCGTAAGACATTAAATGTCAGTAAATCTGCCAAAGATATATTCATTTCACTAAACCTTGCTATTTTTAGTAAGCAGTGGTTAAAATGTGCAGTTTGGTTGGAGAAGCACAATGTTCAAGGACAGTAGATTATTTGGTAGTATAAAAGATACCACTGAAATATTAAGCAAGATTCAAACCTTGTTTTTACACTCCCCAGCCTTCAAGCCCTCTCTGGTACGTTTCATAAACTGTACAGTAGGAGGAGAAAAGCCCAAACAGAGAGAAAATGGGCTTTAAGAATTTCTTTCGTATTGGATTTCATACCTATCCAAATACTGTGACAGACGCCTTTTCACCCTGGCCAGAGTTAAATCCTCAGGGGAAAGTGTTTCAGTATAAAAACAATCAGTGGTGGCATTCAAAAAGGATCCTTCATATCTAAAAACCTCTGCCAACACTGTTTTTTATACATAATGTTATTGTTTTTGTTAACATTTTAAGGCTCACACATGCATGGACTTTGGAAGGGTGTCATAGTTTCTAGAATCATCAAAATGGTGCCATGAAACAAACAGCACGTAGGTTACCTGCCATCTTTATTGCTGTCCAGTAAATTGAAAGTGCTGGATACTGTCCGGTTTTGACGTCTGAGACCTAAAAAGAAAAATCATATCTGGGTTAAAGTGAAATTACCTAATAGTCTTAAGACATTCTAGCTGTTTATGTTAGAACACAATAAGTCATGATTAAAAGAGTAAACATTTTCCATTACAAAGCTATGTTGGATTTAGTCTTTAATCACCACACACTCTTATCAACACTAATCCATCTGAATGCAAACTGAGAGGCAGCCGGAATAGAGAAAAGGACAGAGCTAGAGTTGGGTGTGTGTGTGTGTGTGTGTGGGGGGGGGGGGGGGGTTGTTGGGCAATCAGGCAATGAGTCAGTCACGCTGTGAAAGAACATTTGGTTTCCCTGTAGGAAAAAAAAAACATGTCAGAGTCCAGAATGCAATCAGGAGGCTTTGTGCTGTAACGGCTGGTATAACTGTGATTTCCCTCTTCTACATTCATTATCACAGGCAGATGAAAAAGAGACGTAAAAACTTCCTCAACCATCTTTCCAGCGAGCATGTGACCCTAACCGATTCATTTTGTGAATCACATTTATTGGAGTGGGAGGGAGAGGAAGTTCTCTTATGTTCGGCAATGAGCATCTCCCACATCATCCGCAGCACTGAGAATGTAAAGGGGCAAACTGATTGGCCCCTAAGTCTGGGGAAAAGCACTTTACATAATGCTAATTGCATATCCGCTGCAATTACCTTTTTGTACTAATTACAGAAAAGCTAATTGTGAAATTAGCATTTTTTTCCAGTGTACAGTAGAGTGTCTGTGTTCAGTGTGTGTTGTAGGGGTGTTAGAAAGAAAAGGAACCCAGGTTTATAAATGCAGCCTTGCCAAACTGAACCTTGAATCCTTATTTATAAAACCATAGCTTTTTTGAATTCATAAAGATGCAAGATCGTACACCACATCTCGTCACCCACAACATGACTGGAAGCAGCGAATGTCTATGGAGGAGCCAGATTCCTCACACCCGTTGTTGACTTTACTCAGCCAAGGGGGAAAACAAGATTTGCTAATATTCTTCTGCAATACACACAGCGTCTGTCATATTAGTGGCCTATTCTTTTGTTTGAACAGCGCTCTATTCCCAACCTAATGCTCAACATTCTCAACCCATCGTCTAGTCGCTCTGTCTCGCAAAAAAAATGAGTGCACAAAGGAGGAAGAGAAATGGTCTCATCCCTCCCTCTACTGCAGAGCTGTAGCTATGAAAAACAACCATAAGGAGGATAGATGGAGAAGGGAGGAAGGAAGGCAGAGAATGAAAACGATGAAGTGGGGGCGGGGGGCAGAGTGGTAAAAGGTAAGAGGAGGAGTCGAGAAGAATGTGGAAAATAAGTGAGGAGAGTAGGAGGGCGGAAAAAAGAAGAAGGAAAAAAAAGAGAGAAAGGAGGTTCAAGACATTGGCTCTTTAGGCCGATGGCACATATATGGGGCTATGTTTACTAATGGACACCATCACTCATCCACCCATTTTGCCCTGGCAATGGCACAGCATACTCGTAAAATAAGAGAGGCACAAAGAGAACAGAGAAAATGGAACATATCAGCAGGAGACTGCAGATCTATGCCGAGGCTACAGACCGTGTTATCCACACAGAGCTGTCTTTGTTATTTTAAGCTCTGCACTCCAAGGCTCACAAAACACACATTTTGCTTTCTTTTATACACTATAAGTAATATTTCCAGGCAGGAAATTACCAATTTCTGAGGGAAAAACATGATTTGAGATGGAAATGGTTTCAAAGGCTGCGGGTTTTGCACTGAACATTTACTTAACAGAGAGCAGCATTAACTGTAAATGTAAAGATTGAATCTGCAAACAAGGGTTTTAGCGTTGCCTGTGCATCAGGCGGTGCCTGATACACTATCAATGATTCAGATACAGCATGACATACAGCAGCATGATAAGTATACTGCAGTGTAAATAAATCAATGACTTATTAATTTGATTTTGTTCAGAAAGTCATCCGGCTTGAGATTATAGTTGCGGAGCCAATTGCCTCATTCTCTCTAAAAGGTTCCCCCCATATTTTTAACAGCCCAGAGCTGATATGACAGACTGGGATCATGAATGAGACAAATTCATGTGTCAAATTATCACATTATTTTCACGTTTGCCTTTGCTTGTATCATCTTCCCGCTTTTTACTGGATATATAGAAAACACAGATCATGAACTCAATTATAGACCAAACTAAGTAAAAAATAAATAAAAATACTGATAATAATAATAGGGCTACAGGGCTCAGTAGTCCTGGGGTTAAGGCGCTGTGATCTTTAGGATGGCTGCAACATCCCCCGTTTGACTGGCTGGGGACATTGTTGACCTTTGTCTCTACTATCTGCTTTTGAAAAAGAGCTTACAATAGCAAAAACATATTTAAAAAATCATATTAAAGTAAAAGGCTACAAAATATTCACTGAGATTAAGTATTATGATAAGTCCAAAAATGTGTGCCCACTTTTATGTTAAAGGTCCCATGACATGGTGCTCTTTGGATGCTTTTATATAGACCTTAGTGGTCCCCTAATACTGTATCTAGCCTTGGTGCAGAATTATGACCTCATAAGGGGCAAGATTCCAGATCGGCCCATCTGAGCTTTAATTTTCTCAAAGGCACAGCAGGATACCCAGGGCTCGGTTTACACCTTTCACCATTTCTAGCCACTGGGGGATCATAGGCAGACTGGGGGAACTTATATTAATGTTAAAAAAAAGCTCCTAAAGTGAAATTTTCATGCCATGGGACCTCTAATAGAAAATTATTAAAAGATAGATTTCTGAATTAGTTGAGAGGTCTCCAATTTATTTCTCATTGTAGGGAGTCTTACACTCCCTACATGAACAAGGTGAATGTACTTTATCCTAAATGTGTCAGAACAGCACGGAGAACCATAAGGTTGGTATATTTTAGAGAATAGGTGGACATACTGTAAAGAATTCACATGTTCTATACTGTAAACCTACGACACCTACTATTTTAACATGTGAGCTTTATCTGGAAGCGGGGAAACGGTAATGCTGGTGTGAATGCACGCAGATTGCATTGCAATCCAAATGCTGTCGGATCAGCCAGAACACATCTGGAGGAAATGTTTATGTTAAACAGCACTGGAGAGGGACAGCGCTATTCAAGCAAGACTGAAAACATGCATTAGACATGCAACACATTCACGCAATTTATAAAGACGTGACCAAACAGATGGCAAACAGGTTAAAAACGAGCTCTCTCCGAAGGTGTCTTACAATAAGGCAAAGCATCAGACAAATCCATCAGTTCAACCTCATTTGCATATTCAGATCTGATCACAACAACACGACAACAGTGGGAGTAAACCAAGATAACATGTCCAGATACAGGTCGCAACGTTCTACTGGGTGTAAAACAGGTCTTTGCATTATCATGTCTAATTTTTCTGTTATTGACACTTTCTTGGTAAATACTTCCTCCACTAATAATTAGTCCAAGGACTGTGTTAATATGGCAAAATCAATTATCATCTTCTCTTAAAAACAAGAATAATCTCCCTCAGGCTAAGGTATGGTATGGGAATAGATAGACTTTTGTTATTCTGTGAGAATCCAAGTGCCAGACCTTCTTATCCAAAATTAATGCCCATGTGATTTCCATTTTATTTATCAAAATGTTATGGCTAGTCTATCAATACCGTATGATGAGAACAAGGTGCTATTTGTTGGAAATGGAAAATGCATGACTAAATAGGACCATGAATAATAATGAAAAGTATTTGATTTTATTCATGTAAAATGTGCAGTATAACTTTGAAAACTATAAGAAACATGAACACTATTTAAGTTCAAAATTCTTCAATGATGACATGTCAGGGTTCAGTGCTGAAATACGTGTTATTACAACAAACTACGCTGGTTTGGCATCCTGCCATTTCAAACACTTGCTATCGGGTGTCTAACTGCCGGGAGGTAGACTGGGTAAGCCCCGCCCACTCTGCCGGCGATTTGATTTAGCCCTGCAGCTCGGTCTGGAAACCTGCACGCTTAATTCTCCTGCTGCGGTTTACAATTTTGCAGGAACCAATCACAAAGTGGCTTATCTACCTTGCGTACTTTTGGCGGGTTTAACGCGATGCCGATAGAGAAGCGAACAAGCAGCTTCTTGTTTACACAACATGTTGGCTACCGAAGTTTTTCTCTTAAAACGGAATAGAAACTTTCCCTGAAACAACTCCTACAAAAGAAGGATGTGTTTGCCTTACTACGGACCGGCTGTGGTAAAAGCTCGCTCTGCCAGATCGTTGGTCTGATGGCTTGGAGGACTACAGAGTTATTTGAAGTATGCCCGTTGGCTAGTCTCTTGTGCAGAGAAAATTAAGAGCTGACTCCCCAGACCAGTGCTCAATCTCAAAACTATTGAGTTTGGCTTGGTGATAGCCAGACTAGCTGGGAGGTGGTTTGGTTTGCAAGACAGTCTGCAAGAGGAATCAGATCCACCACTGGATTAACGAGGAACTTGAGGCACTCTACCTAACTGTGGGTGAACTCCAAAACAGTGTAGCTTTACATATTCAGTTAAAGAGAGTAACAGACATCAAATACAGTGTGTCCCTATATGATTGGATCATACTGGGATCATATCAAATAACATCAGCAGAGAAGGAAGAGACCTCCATATGAACCCAAAGCTTATTGAAGTTGGCATTAAAAAAAGGTTTTTGTGCAAAAACAGGCAAACATTGTCTTTTCTGACAAGCCGGGCACAGCAAAGTCTTTGTTAGTCAATAAGGACTTAACCAGATTTCCCGGCATGCTTTGCAAAGTGTTACAGAATCGTAAACAACTGAGCCAGCTAATGGAACGACAGGACAACAGTGTGGTCCTATTCATTTTGTGAAGGCAATGTGCAAAACTCTTGTGTCCTGGGAACGTAATGATCACACGCCACAGTATGTGCATTATCTGTTAAAAACTAAGTAAGTAGGTAAAATGTCTTTGAAGTGCACTTATCACAGATACAAATCACAAATCACAGTACTTTGCTGGTGTTGAGACTGTGTAACAGTATCACATTAACACTCCAGTTCCTAAACACTTCGTCTAAATATGGCTCCTGTCCAGGGTCTTGTAAAAGCACGTACACGCAAAAGAAACTCTTGGAATATGGTTTTCTCATGTTAAATGAAGTGGTGCCACTCATACTGTAATAACGTCAATAGCCAATATCTCAGATTCTCCAAGTCCTGCAATTATTCTTTCATCATTCCAAAAGCACTGCACCATGAGAAACTGCTATTTCCTTGCAGGGTACCAATAACCTTCAAAACTCCAAAATGACTCTGCATGAAGCCCTGGAGACATGGTTGAGCGACAGCAACAGTAAAGGGAAAGACTGTTAGGCTCTACTTTGCATGCTCAGCTGCTTGTTCTTCTGGCTTTTCATTCCCATTTTGACACAGGCTATTGACAGGTCATAAAGGGAAAGACAAGACACTCATGATAAAAAAAAAGTGTTTCTTTGTTGTGATGTTCCTATTGGGATCATTCACTATTTATCCTCCTGGGTCTTCTGTGGCTTAAGGTTGTTTTCTTGTGTTTTTTTTTTTTTTAAAGGTTCAATAAATAGCAGGGATGCACATATTTATAGAGTGCAGTAAAAATGCTAGATAAGTAGCCTTTAGGCCATTAAAACGTCCCTTCAACTTCAACACACAACACACTGTCATTAGAACTGCATAATAAAAGCCTAGATGGATAGCCAATATGGACAAGACATGCCAACGCGACCACGTAAATGAAAATTGATGGTTGTTACGCCCTGAAGATAAGCAGTAATGGAAGCAAAGAATGACAGGTTCAGGGACATGGGGGGGGACTGTGAGATCTAGCAAAGGTCAGCTCGCACTGCACAGTGGGAAGCATTATAGATGCAAGATCAGAGGAGCCTGCAAAGTCAAATGACCTTTTTTGCAATCAAAACTTTTACTTAACCCTTGTGTGGTAATCGGGTCAAATTGACCCATTTCAAAATTGAAGAAAAAAAGTTAGATTTTGTCTACCTGAAAATCAATGGGCTTTCCTTATTTTCTGTGATAAACATGTATTCCTGACTCAGTTCAGAAAATGATTCTGACCACTTATGTTTTATCCAAGATAAGAATGATCACATAGTGGATTTTTAACATGAATTCTGACCTTATGACAAAAAAAAAAGGAGAATCACACTTCCCTTTTTAAATGTGTTCTAGTAGAGACGGATTGCATTCCCTAAACATATATGTTATCTCAATTGTTTGAAATTGAGATAAAGACAATATTTGTTAATAGATTATGATTAAAATTTTATTTCAGAATTGTTTTTAAAACCCCAAATAAGTCACGGGTCAAATTTGACCCGAGGGATACGAGAGGGTCCCGAAAAGGAAGACAATATAAGGGGTAAGGGGACAGTTTGACACTGGACAGACAATTAGTTGCCAGCATTTACTGGCATCAGAAAAGAAGGTGGGAAACAGGACGGCAAAAGATTTTTAAAAAATAGACGAATGACATTCTGAATAAATTCTTCATTCAAACAGCATAATATGTTAAAAAGACAAGAAATTAACCTTGTAGAAATGGACACAAATTGTGTCATTTTCCCATTAGTGTTAAATGTGTGTTTTTTCAGTTCATTACTGATGGGAATGGGAAATTGATTCTGCTATCATCTAAAAAGTTTGCGCTGATTTACTTCCACTAATCTCTATTCCCTACCTTCCCCACACAAACACACACACACACACACACACACACACACACACACACGCCATATGGACTTTAGTGCATTAAATGATTGAGCCCATTTCCCATCCAGTCCTACAACTTTCTGTACATTCACATGTGCAAGTCTGAACGTCATTAAAATGCCAAGCTAGCTTGGGCTCGGAGCGATAAGGGAATTTTCCTGTGAGTCATAACCAACTTCTTTCCAAAGGGTTGATGAACGTAAAAGGAGAGCTGTGGGACTGCAGTATGCTGTTGCTAAGCACTCCTCTCTTAGTTCATTTATTTCAATGGCACAGGCATTTGTATTTAACCCTTCCAGCCGTTTGTAATATCCTACCATTTGTCATCCTGACTATCTGGCTTGAGGAGCTAAGGTCGATTTACTTTTGTTCAATTTAAACCTGAGCTGAAATAAAAAAGATGCTGCCCTGTGGTAGCTGTAACAATTACCTAACTATATCTGTAAACTGAAGCAATTCTGGGGACTGAGCAAATTGCTTTGAATGGACACAAACCAAATCATGGCAGGTTAAAGGTGGACCAACACTTACTGCTGCCCCCTGCTTCCAGCGCCTTTATCGTTTGCTCCTTGAGTCGGTCCGCCTCATGTTTCTTCCTTCTGTGTTCCTCTAATTTGATCTGTAGGTCCTCAGCTACTTGCTGAAGCTCTCTGAGCTGGGCCTAAAGAGAGAAAACACAACGTCTAAGATTAGCATAACATGGTAAACAGTCTAGCTTTCAGCTGTTATTATACCATTCAATTAGTTAGCACAGTTAGTGCCATGCTTTTTCTAGTTACGCAATAAAAAAAAACCATCTGTAATATTTTTCTTAAAATAGAACTGCACAGAAAGCCCCTTTTTAATTAGACATGTCAAATCATTAAGTAAAAAAAAGAAAAATACCAGACATTGTGTTTCAATTAATCCTCCCATGTCACTTTGCCACCACTCTCAGCTCCAATCTCATAATTTCAATCTTTGCTCCCTCTTTTTGTAAATTGTAGCACTCATCCACTACATATAAAACATACAAATGACACTTTTCCAACAACAGCCTTTAGCCTTAAAAGTGTTTGGAGAAAATGGTGTAGAAAAGGTTTTTAGCATCCACCTCTGTCCTTGTTGCTTCCCTTTTACCTCATCTTTCTTTATGCATCAGTAATATATCTACCTCCAGACCACAACCAGCTTGTGTATTTACAAAACCTTGTACGGCAGCAGTCGGGCCTGCACAATGGACTATTTAAATCACTTGCGTCAGGAGGTGTTGCTGTCAAACCAAATATGACAGCTTTTGACAACCAAGCATAACCTATCATCACTCTCTGTAATGGACCAATTAATATGAAAGAGCAGCAGCTCCTTGTTTGCACGAGTGTGTGCGTGCATGTCAATACCACCTCCCGAACCCTCCTCCAAAACTCTCATATCAGTGATGGATTCTGCTTGGTTCCGTTAGGGATGACTACCTTTCTAGGCCATGCTGCTTGCTTAGCCACCTTCAGCTTGCTGCAGTGATTTATGGGCTCCATTTTGAGTATACAAAAACATATTTTCTTGTGAGTAACACCCATAACATGTAAAAAGTTCATTCAGTGTTAAAGTGCCCATACTATATAAAAAAAAAGGTTCATAAAAAGTATTTTTAGGTTGTACCAAAATAGGTTGACATGGTTTAATTTTCAAAAAACACCATATTTTTGTTGTCTGCACATTGCTGCAGCTCCTCTTTTCACTGTGTTTAGGTCTCTGTTTTAGCTACAGAGTGAGACATCTTACTTCTATACTATCTTTGTTGGGAGTGGCACATGCTCAGTAGCTCGGTAAGATCACATCAGCTACAGAACTCTTTCTCCAAATTTGGTCAGTACAAGGCAGGATTAGCTGGGAGACTTTTTTTAGACAAGGGCCATTAGTGGAATACCTGCAAACAGGGACATGGAAGTAGTTCTTTATGGTGAACTAGTGTGTGTTGTAGCAGTGTTTTGCCATTGAGAACGAGCTAGCATGCTAGCACTAGCATGCTACGGTTAGCCACCTCGCCTCGGCTAGTGACGTAGAATGCCGTACAGATTTTGAACGAGTCACCCAGAGACTGAGGGCAGAAGACATTCAGAAACCTGTATCTCACACAAAACAGAAGGGATAGTTTTTTTCCAAGTTTTTGGAAGCGCAGGTACACAAAATAACACCCCAAATCCCAGAAAAGTGATTTTTTTTCATAATATGGGCACTTTAAAATACTGTATGTAAAAACACCATAAACGGATGCACTAATGTTTTGGTTTAGATAGATTTGTGTTTCCATAAACTCAATTTTTTTTTTTTCAATTACCTTTATTAAAAATCAACTCTTTAAAAATGGAATATCTTATTAGTCACAAAGAAATTAGCAATATTCCAATTTGAATAAGTAAATGACAGTGTCTTTTGTTTTAAAAGATCAAAAGGGCCGATTCACTACACAGTGTTTACAACTTTCTCCGGAAAATCTCCAGAAAAGCTGTAGTAGTCAGCCTGGACTGAAAAAGCACCGTAAATGTTCCTCTCAAACCCTGAAAAGAGTCAGACAAAGGTACATTAAAAGGAGAGAATTCTTTTTTTTTTTTTTAAGAAGGACTAGTAAAAGCTCCACATAATCCCATGCGTTAAAATGTACACTTCGACAGGGCTGACAGAAAGATAATTACAAATCTCCTGAAAGAGGATTTTATTGAATACCTATTCGTATTCAATTACCAGCCTATTTCTATGCCGGGTGTGCAGTGCCGACATGCTACATTCATTATGTAAAGGCTTCTAATTTGATTAAAACGTTTCTGTTTTTTCAACAGAAGATTTTTTATAAACCTTGAACCTGAGGAAGAGTTCACGGTCGAGTCATTGTGTAGAGCTTCCGAGACGAGGCCCCTGAGGTAACCCTGCCACATCAACAAAGACACTAAGAAGAGGATCACAATGTGCGGCTGGCTGACACTTCAGCCTCGATCTGCCAATCAGCCGCCACAGAAAAGAACATGTAACAAAAATAAATAAATAAATAAATAAATAAATAAAGAGAATGGAACAGAAGAAGAAGAGTGCAGGGTACACAATAAGAGACCATCAGCTGGCAAAACGGATGTGTGAGCGTGTGCGTGCATGTGTGATAAAAAGTGGCCTTGAGTAAAATATCTGTTTGTAGTCAAACAACTGGTATCTTTTTAACTGTGTCTTCCACAACAAGCAAGTCATGTTTTAAGCAAGCCTGACATTCTTAAAATGCTACAAACTCTGCTGTAAAGTGCTTCGAAATACCTTGAGAAAAAAAAGTAATTTCCCACACAATCATTGCACGAAATAACACGGATTGAGTATAGCCCTGAGATTCAGAGAGCTATGAATGTGCTGCTGCAGCAATTCTTTTAGAATCCAACATACTTATTTTTAAAATGACCATTATTATTTGTTGAACATGTTGCCCCCCCCCTCATCAAAAGCTACAGACTCAGAAATGGCACATGCTAAGCAAAGCTCATTGTGGGACCGGCTCTAGTGGCTGTAATTCTGCACCAAGGCTGCATTTTGGGAAAGAGACTTCAGATACAGTATTAGGGGACCACTAAGGTCTATATAAAAGAGACTTCAGATACAGTATTAGGGGACCACTAAGGTCTATGTAAAAGAGACTTCAGATATGGTATTAGGGGACCACTAAGGTCTATATAAAGAGACTTCAGATATTAGTATCGGGGGACCACTAAGGTCTATATAAAAGAGACTTCAGATATGGTATTAAGGACCACTAAGTCTAAAAAAAAGAGACTTCAAATGGGTATTAGGGGACCACTAAGGTCTATATAAAAGAGCTTCAGATATGGCATTAGGGGACCACTAAGGTCTATATAAAAGAGACTTCAGATATGGTATTGGGGACCACTAAGGTCTATATAAAAGAGACTTCAGATATGGTCTCAGGGACCACAAAGGTCTTATAAAAGAGACTTCAGATATGGTATTAAGGGACCACAAAGGTCTATATAAAAGAGACTTCAGATATGGTATTAGGGACCACTAAGGTCTATATAAAAGAGACTTCAGATATGGTATCAGGGGACCACTTAGGTCTATATAAAAGAGACTTCAGATATGGTATTAAGGGACCACTAAGGTCTATATAAAGAGACTTCAGATATGGTATTAGGGGACCACTAAGGTCTAAAAAAAGAGACTTCAGATATGGTATCAGGGGACCACTTAGGTCTATATAAAAGAGACTTCAGATATGGTATTAAGGGACCACTAAGGTCTATATAAAAGAGACTTCAGATATGGTATTAGGGGACCACTAAGGTCTATATAAAAGAGACTTCAGATATGGTATTAAGGGACCACTAAGGTCTATATAAAAGCATCCAAAGAGCACCATGTCATGGGACCTTTAATTAAGATAATGTATTAAGCAATGAGACCTTTAATTAAGATAATGTATTAAGTAATGAGACCACTGAACCAGTAAATGTAACTTACAAACATCTAAAGAGATCCTCAGCTGCAAAATTCCCCAATTTAATTTGCAACAAACTCCAGGGCTCCAGTTTTTAATTTGGCCTAGTGCTTGTTGAACGTGCTAATGGAGAGCAGAGGAAACTGTGAAGTGGTTTCTTGAAGCATAACATTGATTTAAAATGGGCTTAAAGGTGCTCTAAGCGATGTTGGTTGACATTACTTCTTCTTGACGTTCAAAGTATTTTCAAACAAAACAAGACTAGCTTGCCCTTCCTTCCTCCACAGCCCACCCCCCTCCTTTCTGTGCACTAACCCCCCACCCCCACCACCAAATCCTTCTTGTTGGTTATTGGCTGGAAAGCTGGAACACTGTTTGTGTATACTGTTCAAGAGTGATTGCAAATGAAGCATAGTAAAATGCAAAGTTTCTGGCAGGTAAAGAATATGAGGTGTATGGAATCCCGATGACTAGATACTAGAATTGCGTGGATAGGACAGATTCACTGAGATAAAGCGCACATTCATCAAATAAAAAACAGTGATGCAAGTGAGTTAGGGGCTGGAAAAATGTTTTTTTGAAAACCGTGAACATCTCACATTGACAAGGCAAAAACTAACTGCACAGCAGGCTAGTGGGGTGTTGGAAACTTCACAGCAGACGCCTGTAGCAGCAGATGTCATGAACACGTATGGTCAAAACAATGTCATAGGGCACAAGCTGCTCAAAGCAGGAATTCTCGGAGCGCATTATCGTATAAAAGCAAGTTAACCTCAACGTCCCCAACCATTAAGTGTGCCAGCTCGCATGCCAGGTAATAACACTAGTTACTGAGAGGCATTACAATTACCAGCAAACTGGATTAGATCTATTGAGAACAGAAACAATATTTATACATAGTAGCTACAAGATAGAATACACTGGTACATCTTTATGATCATTTCCAAAATCTGGACATTGTCAACAAAAAGAGGAAGTAAACATGCCACTGGCCAGAATGAAATCCAGGATGCTGGTATGAAATTTAAACCAGATATTCCAGATGAAATCACTGAATAAAGTGCAGCCAGAAATTAGTTTACATAACGTATATGAATCTGGGCCGCAGTTCAGAATACATCACTGGGTTCACCATGTTGACTGCAGGCTACAGGACACACATTGTGTCCCAGTCTGTAAGGAAATAGGATACAGGTATTGAATTATTGTATAAACCATACCAAACTAAACCCGAAGATAAAAAAAAGGTTGAAAAAAGGTCATAAGTTCTGGGATATGACTGATACTCAAATGTAGAAATGATTGTACATTATTGATCATACACAGTTCTCAACTTTATGTATTAAAATTATGTTCAGGATGTTTCGGTTTCTCAACAATGTAAGGTCGCCAGTTTTCTCCTGATCAAGGGATTAGTTTAAATGGTGGAGAGGGTGGACAGCTTTGAATATCCGAAGACCAATCAGAAGATTCAGAATCACAAGATGTATTGTTATTGTGCAAAATGAACAACAAAATTGTATCTTGGGGTTCATATCAGTCGGGACCTAACATCGTCGCTCCACATCACCTCCCTAGTGACGTCAGTGTCTCCACCATCTCAGATGACTGAGAGACCTAACCCTTGTGTTGTCCTTGGGTCAAATTTGACCCATTTTGAAAAAAGAAATCTTTATCAGAAAAGTGTCTTTCAACCAAATTTTAAGAAAAATAACGCGGATTGTTCCACAAAACGCTCTTCATAAGTAAAATAAATGATCAGCCCACTGCTTTTTTTAAATTTGGATGTTTTGTCAAATTTTATAGCATTCAAAACAAACTTTTTATGAAAGACCATTAAAAAGAATTGACAAAAATTTCCAAAAAGCTTTAAAAATGTGAGGGGAAAAAAACCCACAAAAATGTCAAAAGGCGCAGAAAAGGTGTTCAGTTAATAGAACTAGACAAAATTGAATGCAGTTTAAAACGCTCCATAGACTATATTATTCAAGAGAAAAGTTACACAAATTCTATCCTGATATCCCAACCGATAGGTACTCTAGCATATTCTTTCTGGGCATGTAGGAAACTTCATTTATATTGGAAGTGCATTTTTCTGTTTTTTTCTGAGGCTTTTGTTAAGAATCTGGTACCCTGCCCCTTGGTAGCAATCCTGGGGGCCACCAGTCTCCTCTACTCGATCAATAAATCTGAAAGAAGAGCCCTTCAATTTGGGATGGTGATTGCAAAAAAGTTAATCTCATGTGTATGGAAAATGGATTCTGTGCCTTCATATAGTTTGTGGCTGCGAGAACCGTCAAATACTTCTGGAAATACTGCATCTGGAAAGACTGAGATTTTATAATGAAGACAGAGGAGACAAGTTTGATACTGAATCACCTTAGAAATGTGAACCCATAGACGTTGGCTATTTTATAAGACCTCACTGTGAAAATTAGTATGTGATTTGTAGACGTCAAATTCATTTAACTTTTATTATCTTAAGATGTTTTTGTTTATAGTATCCATCCTTGCCATGACCGTGGAATATTATTGCAATCCAAGATATGCCTGTGTCCTTTGTGTTCAGTATATTTAGTATTCGTTGTTAGGTTTTTATTTTCCTTTTTCCCTCTCCTCTTTCCTTAAGCTTTTTCTTGAAAATCAATTAACATATTTAAAAAAAAAAGGCGCAAAAAAGAAAAACAACAAAAACATCGGGGGGAAAAAGCAACAAAAGGTTTTGAAAAAGATGACCAAAACGCTGGAAAAAAGGTTTCAATTTTGACCCAGAAAAACAAAAAAGTTGCACGGTCGACGGGAAGACAACACAAGGGTTAAATCACATCAAGGTGCTCAGGAACTTTTACACCTGCCCTATAGAGAGCAACCTGTCTGGGAGCATCACCATTCGGATGGGTGCTAGCACTCAAAAAGGCAACCTTGCCCTTCAGAGGGTGGTCCGCTTGGCTGAGCGGAGCATTAGAGCTCCTCTCACCAATATACAGGACATTTACATTAGGCGCTGCGAGGCTAAGGCCACAAAGATTCCCAGGGAGCCCAGTCACTCCAGCCAGTCCCTGTTCTCTCTGCTTCCATCAGGGAGGGGTCATCGCTGCCTGAGAACAGACTCAGAGAGGATGAGGAGGAGCTTCTTCCATCAGACTATCCGTCTGCTCAATAAGAACCGTGGCTAGCCCCGCCCCCACCAACCCCATTATTTTTTATTCTCTTAATTCCCTGTGTTGTTTTAGTTGCATATTACATTTTTTATGGATTTTATTGTTATCATTTTTACGGACCTGGAACAGGCACATAAAGAATTTCACACATTGGACTGTGTATGAGACAAATAAATTTGAAATACAGTATTTAGGCTGCAATACACACACACACACACACACAGACACACACAGACACACACACAATTTAATGGACCTAGTGTATATTATGTCAAGTGATTATTAAATGAAGTAAATAGCAGTAAGAAACACACAAGTGAAAGTCTTTCACTTTTCAGAAAAAAAGGTTTTTGAGGGAAACCCCTGATGACTATCCTCTATTACGACTACATGCCATGCAGCAGTAGTAGTTACTTCAGCAGAATTCAGTGTACCTGTTTCTCCCTCCAGAGCAGCACTCCTTCCTCAATCAGTTGCTGCTTGAGTTGCAAACCCTCGTCCAAGGTCCTCATCTGGCCCTCCACGTATGCCCTCTCTCTCTGTCCCAGATTCCTGGAGGAGAGGGAGAGCATGCACAGTCCCATCATTACTGAGAGAAAACATCGGACACCCCTGCTATGGTCATTAAGATGGCGCAATCCAATTTTTAAGGGCCCACAATGCAGCGAGATTCCAAATGGGATAATAGAAGAGTAAATAAGATGGGGGCTGATGCTCTGTGGCTGAACTAAATTGTTTTTGAAGGCTGGCAAACACAATATGAGCGTGGACCTTGTGAAAACATAATGAGATGTACTCTGCTTGTATGTGGTTTTGAGGCGAAAGGCAGGGAATGAAATAACAAGGACTGTTTACAAAAAAAGTGGGTTATCATATTAGAAGTAACATTTACACACAGACTACATTTCAGCATCATAGTATGGTCAATCTTTGCAGCTCATATAAGATGATAAATATGACCTGGCGGGGGCCTGTGTTTTTTCGCATTTCGCCATTAAACGACCGGTAGGCCTATCTACGGGACGGAATAGATTTCGTCGCCACTTAGCTAAATGTCTGCGCTGCCCTCTGATGCTCCGAAACGGACGTTAGAGGCTACAGAAACATTGCTGCGTGGGACGCTAGTTAGCTTAACATTACGCTTGGCAGCTTTGATGTTAGCCTACCGTTAGCAAGTAATTTAATGGACTAAACACGGTTAAACTGCTGGCACTTAAATGGTGTGTGAGTGTGACTGTATTTCACTGTAGAGGATTCCAACACTGGGACATACAACCGTCTGCCACTAAAGCTTTGAGCTAAAAAGACACAAACTAGCACTGACCACTGCTACAAAAAAAAAAAAAAAAAATTGATACAGCATAGTATCGCGATATTTTCAGTGGCAATACTGTATCGATACACAGCCGCCAAGTATGGATCTCTTATTATATATGTGTTGATTAGTTTGTATGCATGACAAGCCCGTTTTGCTGCAATAAAACTGAAGTGATATGAAGAAACAGAGAAACGTTTCCTTTTAGATAAAACAGATGTTGACACAGTTTCTTTTTGGGGACATTATTTGAAATTGGGAAAAAATAAGAAGTTGGAAAAAAGGTTATAAATTGCAATATATTACATAATATTACACTAATATCGTATTGTGGCGTAAGTATTGTGATGATATCGTATCGGGAGGCGTCTGGTGATTCCCACCCCTAGTCACTGATGTTGTCTGAAAAACAACAGACTAAAGGTTGTGTTAACAGTCTGGAAATCCTGAACAGTTTTCCTCTTAGTTTTGTATGTCATTGTTTTGTTGTTGTATGTATCTTGTTTTTGTATGGACAAATGTATTTTTATACCATGACAATGTATGATATTTTGTGTATTTCTTTCTTTAAGCATCAATAAAAAAAAGGGTTGTGTTTACTTAAAACTGGTAAACCTTGTGATGCATTCATAGTTATTGTAAAATACCCTTCTCTGTTTTGGTCGTTTAACAACAATCTATTGGTGAAAGAAGTTCTTATTGTTAAAAGTTATTACGTTTAATAAATCATTTAAATTCCCCAACTTTTTTTTCCTGCTGATCCGAAAATTGAACCGATACGTGACTCAAAAACTGTGACCTGCACGGTGAGTTTTGTGATCCGTTGTACCCCTAGTTTTGTTAAGATTGAGAATTTGTCGTCTCAACTTTTCACCAAATAATAGAAAAGTATCAATAATGGTATCGATAAAGAATCGGATCGGACTCAGATCGGTCCCCATCCCTACTTTGGATCTGGTTATTGAGAAAACAAATTTACAGTGCAAAAAAAAAAAAAAAAAAAAAATATTGTAATGAAGTGGGGAGTCAGATCTGTTTTCATCGTGCATGAACAACAATGCGATGCATATACATTACAAGAGCAGGTCTGCACTACATCAAGGTTTTAAATCATAGTGACACCATGCCCCCTGGTGGCACAGAGTATGACTCACTATCACATGAGTGCAGCAAGTCTATCACACTGCTGCTGTGATAAATATCCTTATGTTAAAGACAACTTGGACTTAAGAAGATCTGCATTTTTCATAAAATTGCCCAAAATGTACTGTTTGGTAGTTTTCCTAAAAAAGAATGGAATGGTTGAATATTTATATCTTTAGCAATGTGTGGGCCTCCAATGCCATATTTGAGTCAAAATCTGCATGTGTTATTTCATAAATATTGAATCTCGGTTTTGATTCAACTGACCAGCAAGTGTTCTGGCAGTGAGCGTGGCTGTTGTATTCATCGGAGGCATCGCAGCAATCTGGCACGAGACGCAGGAGAAACCAATCCAAAGCACATACAAGAGAACAGAAGAGCATTCAATATATCAGCAAGAAGAGGGGAGCCACATGTCTACTCTAAATTATGCGATTAATACATCATTTGGCAACCAAAAAAAAGAAACAAACACAGATCAAAAGTTAATAACAAAGCTCAACAAAACCACATCATCAGCAACTATGAATAATTACATTTCAGCATCGGTCCATTTCTGCCCCAAAACAGTGTGACCACGACAACCATTTGCTTTTTCAACGTACAGTACTTCACGTGATGTTCATGAACATTTAGTTACAAACAGATTTACTCAAAATAAGCTATGGTGTAATAAGAGTATTGCTAAAATAATTGCTGATTAATAGATTTGTCAAATTGACAGAAAATGAATCAAACTATTCAGGTAATTAAATTCATCAATTCACTAATTCTTTTCACTGGTTCCAGTTGGATAAAATTGGCATAATTGGTGTTTTTTCCTGGTTTTAAAGGCTAAATTAAAGTAAAGTGATTCCATTTTCTGAACCTACCAGACTGTTGTAACCTTTACCCACTTAGTCATATCCACATTACTGATGATTTTTAAAAATGTCATTGTGTAAAATATAATCTCATTGTGTAAATATTTTGTGAATGCACCAATAGTCAACACTACAATATCGTTGCGATATCAATGTCGAGGTATTTGGTCGAAAATATCGTGATGTATGATTTTCTCCATATCGCCCAGCCCTACTTTCTAACTACTACATAGACAAAATAATGAATTGAAAAAAAACATAGTTTGACATTTTGGGTAAACTGCTTATTCACTTCTCTTTCTTTTTTTAAAGCATTCTCTGCGATAAATATGAAGACGCCACCAACTGCCACTTAGCATCAGTTAGCCTAAAAACTGGAAACGGGGAAACTGCTAGCCTGGCTCTGTCCAAAGTTTAAAAACATGTTCCTTACCAACACCTCTAAAGCTCACTAATTAACATGTTAAATGCTGTTTGTTTAATCTGTACAAAAAGAGTAAAGAGCAGAAAAGAAAAAAAGAAGAGTAAAAAAGGAGCCAGGCTCACTGTTTCCTGCCCATTTCCAGTGTTGGTGCTAATCTTAGCCAAGCGGTTGATCTCTGTATCCTCACACCTAATAGACAGACATGAGAGTGGCAGAAATCTTCACTTTAAGGCTTGAGTCACTTTAACCTCAAGGGAGATTAGATCTTTGTGTCTGTATGACATCTCTCTCTCTAGTTCAGAGAGGCTCTCAGCCACAGCCGATCTGCTGGATGGTGTTTTGTAAGTGCTCAGATCTGGCTTTTGCTCAGATGTTTTCCCACAGAGAGTGGGCACAGTGTGATATTTCATAATTACCCAGATCCCAATTGGTGACCGGTGGAACGAGGCTAACGAAGTAGTCTGGCTATCACCAGACCAAGCCAAGCTCAATAGTCTTGAGATTGAGCGTTGGTCTGGGGAGTCTGCTCTGTATTTTCTCTGCACAAAAGGCGTGACCAACAGGCATAGTTCAAATGACTCTGAACACAGTTGGATGGCCCTTAAACCAATCAGACCAACCAGCCGAGTGACGTAGACGCGACAGCTTTAGTGGTGTTTGGTAGCCGCCATGTTGAATGTAAACAAAAAGCTCCTTGGACGCTTCTCTATCAGCATAGTGTTAAACCCGCCAATAGCGCACCAGGTAGATAAGCCAGTTTGTGATTGGTTTGCGCAAAATTGTAAACTGAAGCAGGAGAATTAAAGGTGCATGTTTCCAGACCGAGCTGCGGGGCAAAATAAAATCACTGGCAGGTTGGGTGGGGTTTACCCTGTCTACCCAGGAAAGGAAGCCAATGAAAATCTCTCAACATCTATTAAGTGGCTCCACTAGAGGCGGTGACGGTATGAGAAGACAGGTGGGAGAAGAATAAAGAGAAAAGAGAGGAGGCTGCTGCTTTGAAAAATATTCCACTACTGCAATTTTATTCCTACAATTTCTAACCTGCTATGGTTTGCATGCTGTCTAATGCTGCTGAAACCGCTGGTGACAGAGAGTAGATGTCGACAACTACATGTGCTGATTTTATCTAAAGTGGAGAGCTACTGGAAGACAAAAGTGAGAAAGGGGGCTGAAAAACATCTGATTAGGCACAGAGTGTGGCAGATTGTACAAGAAAGAATGGAGAAAAGCCTTGAGGAAAAGGACAGGATGTTATTCAAGGAAAACAGAGAGGAGAGTGAGGAAATTGGTACGTGTGTGTTAGAGAGCCATGTTTGCTGTTTGTTTGTACTACAGACAAAAAAAAGTGACAGTTTGTATACAAACATGGCAACTTTCTTAAATGTCCCATGGCATGAAATTTCACTTCAGTTTTTAAACATAAATATAAGTTCCCCCAGTCTGCCTTTGATCCCCGGTGGATAGAAACGGTGATAATCAAGCCCTAGGTGTCCTGCTCTGCCTTTGAGAAAATGAAAGCTCAGATGGGCCGATGTGGAATCTTTCCCCTTATGAGGTCGCAAGGAACAAGGTTACCTCCCCTTTCTCAGCTTTGCCCGCCCACAGAATTTGGCCTGCCCATTAAAGAGAGACATCATGGCTTTCAACCGAGCAAAGTGGCAGTTGGTCAAGGACACACTCCCAGCCTCCACCTCTCCTCATCAAAAGCTACAGACTCAGAAATGGCACATGCTAAGCAAAGCTCATTGTGGGACTGGCTCTAGTGGCTGTAATTCTGCAGCAAGGCTACATTTTGGGAAAGTGACTTCCGATACAGTATTAGGGGACCACTAAGGTCTATATAAAAGAGACTTCAGGTACAGTATTAGGGGACCACTAAGGTCTATATAAAAGAGACTTCAGATACAGTATTAGGGGACCACTAAGGTCTATATAAAAGAGACTTCAGATACAGTAATAGGGGACCACTAAGGTCTCTATAAAAGAGACTTCAGATACAGTATTAGGGGACCACTAAGGTCTATATAAAAGAGACTTCAGATACAGTATTAGGGGACCACTAAGGTCTATATAAAAGAGACTTCCGATACAGTATTAGGGGACCACTAAGGTCTATATAAAAGAGACTTCAGATACAGTATTAGGGGACCACTACGGTCTATATAAAAGAGACTTCAGATACAGTATTAGGGGACCAGTGAGGCCTATATAAAAGCATCCAAAGAGCACCATGTCATGGGACCTTTAACCTGTAAAATATGAATTCCTGTCCATGTTTGCAAAACACACAGAAAAGGTGCAAAAAGCAAACATAACTTGTAACAGAATTAAAAAGGAACCTCACGCTGCCTCACAAATAAACAAGTTGCAAAATAACATCAAACCTTTCCACCAGCTATTTCTGAATAATTAAGACAGCGATTCATTTGCTGCAAGAATGAATCAGTGGCTGCCCTTGTTGTCCTTGAAAATCTCTGAGAGAGACACATTGTTAATCCATTGCCTCACTTCAGGTTCTATAATGTTTATAAAGTCCCTTCTCAGGAGACTATTATTTGATCCAGTGTAATGCAATATGTAAAGCCTCACCACAGATGCCATCATTGACTCGCGATGATGGGATGTAGTGTGGGCGGAAACCCAGATTGGTGCAGTAGAATCGGCCACGAGGACAGGCTGAGGTGCCTACGTGGGGGCAGGAGCAGAGGGCATCAGAGGGATAAACTTTCAGAAATGAATTAATCAAATCAAAACCATTTAAAACACATGCACAAGGGCTGATAAGAGTAACATAATACTATGTCTCTTTTCAATCATCACTTGTAAAAAAATTACGCTTGCATTTTGTTTTTGTTTTTCAACAGCAACCCAGTCACTAGGGACAGGTGGGTGCTTAGTGGCAGATGTGTGCAGTTCATAGCTGTTTGCACCAACTCTTACTCCAACTACATTCTGGATTTGTTGCGTCCTCCGCACGCGCCATCCCAGACCGGGAGCGTCTCAGAAGTAGAGCCTCTTGCTGCCCAACTTACAGATTTTATTGTTTCTACACATACTTTACAGAACAATCCTGTGTTTATTAAGCTAGTATCTACCTTCCCCTCTTAGCACTAGTGAAATTAAACTCCAAGCCTCCTCTTTTCTGGTGATGTCCTATTGGGTTTTTTTCCGCAGCTTGCGTGAAAATAGACCTGGCGCGTATCTTTAGCAGTGCGGAGCTGGGAGCCGCTTCACGCTTCTAGAACGCGCTGTGGCGCGGCTGGTGGAATATCAAGCATTGACTTGAATGGCAGCAATTGTGGTCACAGAGGTCGCGGCGCCTCCGGAACGCAGTGCAGACGCGCCCAGTTGAAAATAGGCGTTAGAAGACAAAATGTAGCTCATTGTGGAGGTAAGCTAGCCTTAGCCTTATCTGCAAACTATTTTCATTTGTTTTTAATGATGTAATAAAGTATGCTTTAAAAGGGCTACTATTTTGCAATGTTTGAGTGTACTATACTGTATAGCCACTTTCCGATAGGAGGGATTTTTGCAGTTCCTAGAACGTAACATTCCTAGAACCTTTTTTTTCTTGTGTTCCGACTGGACCAATTTGGGGATTTTGAAGTTCCTCCGACCGCAGATCCTGCAACTCTTTCAGCTCTTACTTCAGGGCAGAGTCTTTTCGCTGTTCCCTTTTCTACACAGGAACCTAGGTCAACGAGAACCGGGTTTCCGGTACAGACAGACCAACAACGGGACAATTTTTGCCATCTTATGCATCACTAAATTCACTTCTGAGAACGTTTTAGGCGAGAAATGAACTGTTTAGATTTCGAATATATGCAGTAGTGCAAAAATTGTTGCCAAATTGACAATTTAGTTTTCAGAGATGAGAAGCTCCATAAAGTGACGCGACAGCCAGCTAGCGCCTGCCAGAGCCGCTAGCTCATCACTCGGCCAGTCATGCTCAGAGACCCTGCCGTAAGCTGGAGGTCTATCTGACCGGTCTTGTAAGTAAGAGGCTTTTATTTTGCCGTTGACAAATTGTTTGGTTAAATATCACAACACGCGTCCATCATAAGATCAACAGGAACCTGTGGTTAACTGTTTTTTAAGAATTAAATCCACAGACAGACAGAGACAGACAGACAGAGACAGACAGAGACAGACAGACAGGAGAGAGAAATAGGCCTACCCGTTTCTTTTTGGGAGACTTGTTTAAATTATGACATAGGCTATATACGTTAGATTTAGTTCATACTTTTTTCTGATTTTAATGCTATAAATACCATTGCCATGCTCGTGTCCCTCCCTTACCCCTTCTACCGGTTCTTATGGCCACTTGACCAGCGCAAATGCAAATGGAAAAAAACTGGTTATGGGGGAGAGTAGTTAGTAGAACTGTTTAGAAGTGGACTGTTTCCTATAACTATGTTCCTGTAACTACCTGGTCAGAAAGTGGCTTATGCACCACTACTCAAATAGGGCATGGCTGTATCAGCTGCCAATATACAGTATAGGGTCAATCACTCCGCTTCTTGCTTTTTCTACACTGAGTTTATATATATAAGTTTACCTATCCACCAATGTACAATGAACTGAATTTTTTTGCATTCTCAAAAATATTTCTCACTTGTTTTATGAAAACCATATCTGAAAAGTAAGTCAAATTGTGTTATTTCCCCACCAACAGACATTCAGTGTGTAGTAATTATTAACAGTGCAGGTCACAGTGGTGAATCACAGTTTCAGAACATTGGTAAACAGACCCCCACTTGCCCATAGCTGAACTTTTTACCAGGTTCATCAGAGCCATCTTCACAGTCGCAGTAGTCATCATTCACCTGCTCAAAGGGGATGATCTTCGACCCATCAATGCACAGAAAAGACTTCCTCTCCCTGTAGAACCGCTTGTCTGTTACAGTATAAAAACATTACAGACTAATGTATGCTTATGACCTTGAACTGCAACTAGAACTGTATCCAAACACAGAAGCAGACCTAAAACATTTGGTATCTATAACTAATATTTATGTCAGGATAAAAGCTCAGACCTCAAGTCCAGAGACTGTACATAAATGCTAACGTTACTGGGACTATTAAAAAAACCACTATAGGCTTGGTATTATTGCTACCAGCCAGAAGAAACTTCAAACCCTGTGTACAGTTGTTAAAACCTATCTGCAGCCATGGCAACTTGATAAGAACTTGCGACATGTTGTCTGCGTTAAAGATAAGGACCTGTTAAAGTCACAGCACGTTACACCGTGCACTGTTATTTACAAACATGATAGCAACTTAGCCTTAAGCTAGCTCAAAGGGGACAGTGAACTTACAAGACGAAGATATTCCTCTTATTTTCCGCGAGTCTACAAAACCCCACCAAAAGACAACGGCGATAATAATGTGGAAACGCATGTCAGGTGGCATAATTGTAAACGGTTTGCCTCCTGCCTCGCAAAAACCCACTCAAAGGTGTTTAAACTCATGACATCCAACACTTATACTGGCCATGTCCTGACTTCCTGAAACATGCGGTCTCGTGACGCTTCTGAGCCTTTCTATTGGGTTTTATTTAAGCCGCGTGTGATTCCCTTAACCAATCCTGAGTGAGAATGTTGTTCAGAAGACAGAAACATAGACAGTTAAGGACAGAAATCGTTAACTCATCTTAAAAAAGTTTTGAAATGTATATGGTATATAAAACAACACATACAATCACACTTGAAGGAAAACATAGTATTACATATTTTGAATGTAAAGATAGAAATGTATGTAATATTGTTAGTCTTTTCATTTTATTGGGTAGGCCTAAGTTTCATATTCATAAATCAAAATGTTCCAAATCAAGACCATGTGTCAAACTATTCCAAATTGAAATTGAACTACATTTGAAGTTTCTTAAATTAGTAACAAATAAGAAAGCTACAGTTGCAGTGCATCTGATATAGAACATCTGTTGTCAGTATCATTAACAAGGTTTGTAAATCTGTCACATTTTTATTTTATTAACTTATTTAGTTATTTATTTGTTTGTTTATACTGTACTCATCACTTTCTTACTTGTTCTTGTTGTATTTGTTGCATTTTATCAGTTGCAATTATATATCTATAATCTTATGTTTGTGAGCTTTGAGGACCAAATGTTAAAATGTAAAAAAAAAAAAAAAAAGTTTTTTAAAATGAAAAGTAGAGCACTTTGTGAGCCTTTTTTGCCCAACGTTAGATAGATTTCTTTGTAATTGGTAAATAACATATTCTACGATAATATGTTATGAATGTTGTGACAAAATGTGCTGCCCTCACTAGACCTTTTTCCACAGCAGGAAAAGCAGGTGTTAGCCTACTAATAACAACACCAATGATTTCTCCCTTTAATTAAAGTGTTCCAGTGGAGGTGACAGCGAGCCAATATGCAGGATCTTAAAAATCAAAGCAGTTAAATGGAATCCAGCCATGCATGTCATTATTTACACCAGTGCTTTTCTTACCTAAAGCAAGAGGGGCAGTAATTAGCCTGCCATGGCAACCAAATTTATAGGCCTACTGACTGAATATTAAACTCACGTGTTATACGTCCCATCAGCAGGGTTGTCACGGGGACTTATAGGCTAGATGTAACACTTTAAAGTAGGCCAAGTAATGAAAATATGAAGGTGGGTGTTCTGTTTTAATCTCATATTATGGGAATTTAAATAGATAGATAGATAGATAGATAGATAGATAGATAGATAGATAGATAGATAGATAGATAGATAGATAGATAGATAGATAGATAGGTATACTTTATTAGTCCCACAATGGGAAATTACAATTTACACTCTGTTGTTATTACACACATTACACACAGGCTTGAATTACACACACACATGCTCAGTAGGCTACTTATACATGCACTAATGGAGAGATGGGGGTTTGGTGCCTTGCTCAAGAGCAGATGGATAGATAGATAGATAGATAGATAGATAGATAGATAGATAGATAGATAGATAGATAGATAGATAGATAGATAGCATATTGGTATAAAATAATGAACACATATCAAACAAGAGCACAGTTTGATATTTTTTTTAATTAATAATAAACAATCTTTACAAATTGTACACGATAAAAAGCAAATAATTCTGCAAAGGAAATTGTAACAATGCCTTGATTTCAATCAGCACTTTAACTGGGTTTAAGGCACTTAAAGGCGATGTAAAGGCAGGCCTAAATCTGAAGCAGTTTACAGTAAGATTAGCCCACCTAAAGAATAACATTTTTTTTTAATTTGTCATTTGTCACTGTTAAGTCTTGTGTAAAGACCTGTACTGCACAGTGACTCCTTGCTCTGAAGGTAAGAAAGGTCTCGGATCATGCCCGGGAAGGAATACGAGTCCAAGGGTGGACGCAGTGGGAACACTGGCATCAGTCCGGATGTCATGTATGGTGACATAAACCCTGCCATGCCGCCGTTTGCAGAGGAATAGGCCAGCCGCAAGGGACTGACACCGAGGCGGGGGCCGAGCCCGTACAGGCTGTCAGCGGCCGTCGGTGGCACGTGGAGCGGGGAGAACGCAGACTTGTTCCCCTGAGCACCGAGCGCTCCGGGCAGTCCAACAGAAGGCCTGAGCGCGTTTGCGTGACTAGACAGAGACAAGCTATCAGAGTCCATTTTGTTCCCTTTGGAGCTCAACACCAGTTCAATTGATCTGACAATGTCGCCTTTGCATGTTCTCACCATAGACTCCAGGGTGTCCCGCTTCTGATGGGGGAAGATTTTGGCCATGATATCAGTGGGGTCCCGGTCCAGGCCTCGGTAGTCCTTGGGTTTCTCCGACTCGCTGCCTGACTCCGGATCCGACGAGGAAAGCGACCTCTGTGGACTCTCTATGTGGTCTGAGCGCTGATCGAACACTGGCGATGGACTTGCGCTGTCATTGAATGCAGCGGCGTGGTCCTTGTTTGGAGACAGGTCTTTCTTGTCAGTTGGAGAGGGCAGCCGTGCGGTGTGGGATGCAAACAGGGCTCGACCCATGAATCCGTTATAAAAGTTGTACTTGCTCAGTTTGTCATCTGAAATGTGGACAAACAGGTTTAAAATCTCATGCGCAAGGTTCTGTTTGCGTAAAATCCAATACAGTCTTTAAAAATAAATTAGGCTACAATTGGTTATATTTTGTGGTAGACAAACTTTAATCTAACACAAATTGCAAATGAACCAAATAATATTACAGTGAATTCAACTACTTAATGATAGTAATTTATAATAAATGATCTCCAATGTCAAACATTGTTTCCAACTTACCATGTTGTTGGTTCTCTGCGCCGAAAACATCAAAACCGGGAGCTGTTGGAGGTTTGCTGGCAGATGCAGGCCCCCCGGGGCCTACGGCTGCCGCCTGAGGGATCCCTGTTTCCCCAACGATCCCCGAGGCGGGGTACATGAGCCGGAGCTCCCGGGCTTCGCTCTCCTCCTGAGCCTGCTGCCTCCTCAGTGCCACCTGCGCGGCCATCACCCGCTGCCTCTCCGCTATCAGAGTGCACTTTGCGCACACGCAGTCTCTCCAGCGACAGAAACGCTTGTGGCCTTTCAGCGCGGAAACAACGCCGTGGTTTCTGCATCTGGCGCACTTCGGGGTGCGGGGGTAACCCCTCTCCAGCACGGGGTTACAACCCCGGAGGATGAGATGCGGAGGGCGCAAGAGGGAATGAGGCACCTGCAAACCGCCGAGAGGGTTGGCGTTGTGCCCGGCCAGGCCAAGCGGTCTGATCCTGCTGTCCATTGCCTGAATAGTTGCAAACACAACGTCTTAAAGTCCAATACAGTTATTCAAGTACTCAGTCAAGTGATGTGGCCTTCTCTGAGTGACTGGCGTCTCTGTAATGCCGGTGGCACCCTGAACCAGCGCGCCTTAAGTGTCTCCTCTCCAGGTGGTTTGACATGAAATTCAACCCCCTGGCCACACCCCTTTCCGCTCTAGTTAATACCCTATCATGTTTATTTGCATCCCGGATGAATAGTGGTCTAATCTGATCCAACTGAGCCTATTTGCAGCTGTGGTTTAAGAAAAGTGAGGCCTACCAAGACTGGAATTGCCTTTTTAGACATTGTGATCTGTAGGAATATACATTTGAGAATGCATTGAAGTATTGGTTGCTTTAAGAGTTACGTTTAATATGCACCACCAGTCAAAACGTGTTACTTTGTTGAATTAGGAAACCAAGCTTTTTCAGAAAGAAATACATGTTGCCTCAGGTCAGTTGGATACAATGACCCTCTTTGGTTGCTCTACTGAGCAATGAATATTCATAATTGGGATGCTTTTAACAGAACAATGGCCCTAATAATGGTCACAAAAGCAACAGGTAATTATCTACCTGGTTATTCTGTTCAACAAATTACCTTGACAAAAGACCCATCTGTCAACAAACACACAGCAAGAATTGGTGGATCACTAATTACACCTTGTCACATGTTTCATTCATTTCTCTCCATTTAAGTAGGATCCAGTTACACGCAGCAGATTGCCTTACAGTTAATACATGGAAAACAACTTGAGCATAATGTGACAGACAGTCACCAAGGGAAACCTATAACTTAAGCACTGTTAGTGCATGCAACTGAACATCATGCACACTGTCCTCCTCAACTTTTTGTATTCACTGCAGTAGCCTATGCATAAATACAGTTTGATATGTTCTTATTATTACATGCTTGACTGATACGGCATGCACAAACACTTCAAATGATAACTAAAACAGACATCTCCTAATCATCTGTAAATGTTAGAGTGAGATGTAAGCGACTTCTTTTGGTCTCCCTGTAGTTCTGACTCCACTAGACTCCCTCTGAATAATGGATGCAGGTTAAAGTGGCAGTGGATGGAAGCACTCAACCCCCATGTTGCGTTTTACCGAGATAATGATTCCCTGAAGGAAGATCTGCCACAGCAAAGGCCAGGGATTATGCTTTCAGTATAATACTCACTAATTTCATGCAGACTTAGCTAGTCATTAATATTACTACTTACCACACAAACAGACTGGTGTTTCAACTTGATGAAAGAATATTACTGTTTTAAAAGCCAAACCTTATGAGTGACTGATGGTACTTTTGTTTCTCCACCCGACCTTAAGTGATTGATCATATCAGCAGCATACCTGCCCACCTGCCCTGTTACACAATCATGCATGTGCACAGAAGAGCAAACACCAATTGTGCAAAAACCCCAAATCTGTTGTTGTGTATGTGTACAGGTATTTGTCGTAACGAAAGCGTCCTGATAATAGAGAACCTTTGAGAGGTTATGGGCCTGGATCGATAGGGGTTGGTACAGACTCACTTCAGCTGTGCAGGACATGGAAATAATTTGAAATGCATCCATCAACAAAGAAGGCTAAAAACATAAATAAATGCCAGTGATGCAGATGCTGTGTGGATGCACGTGCAGCTTTTATCATTTCATCCACTGTAAAGTGGAATTTGAGGTTTGGAAGTTTATCCAGGCACATTAAGCTGCTCTCACCTGGCTTTTTAAACCGACTGCTTAGGCGATTTATACGGACGAGTTACAGCTTTTCTTGCAGGAAGGTTGTCTGGAAGATGTGGAAAAGCCTCTGTAAATGTGTGTGAGCTTTTGGTTCTGTTTCAGTCTTATTTCTAATTACCCTGAGGAGGATAATGTATATACTGTATATATAAATAAATATATTGTATGTATTGTAGATATATTGTTAATAGTTTTTTTTAGATAGCGACAGTGCATATTAATGGACATGGGTACAAGTGGACAATGTAAATATGCTAGATAGCTAATTTTCATCTAATGTCCCTAGGCAGATTCATAAAAAGAAAAACATACATACATACATACGTACTGTACATACATACATACATACATACAGTACATACACACATACATACATATATACATACATACATACATACAGTACATACATACATACGTACTGTACATACACACATACATACACTACCGGTCAAAAGTTTGGGGTCACTTACAAATTTCTATTCCACTCCATAATAGACAGAATACCAGCTGATCTGAGTAGGGGGGCTGATCTTTAATACAATATCTACATTACCCATTATCAGCAACCATTCATTTAATCATCCAAAGGCACATTATGTTTACTAATCTGATATCATTTTAAAAAACTAACTAGAAAAACACTGGCAAACCCTTTTGCAATTATATGAGCACATAATATAATCTGAAAACTGCTGCCCTGATTAAAAAAACAATGCAACTGATCTCAGCTGGTATTCTGTCTATAATGGAGTAAAATGGAAATTTCTAAGTGACCCCAAACTTTTGACCGGTAGTGTACATATATACATACATACATACATACAGACATACATACAGCAGAAACAAGCATGCAACACCCTCACAGTTTGAGGAGCAAGACAAACACTAACAACAACAGTCAATACAAAATAAAACAGAACATTAATTGTCACACATAGTAAAATGTCTAAGGCAGTTAAAAGTTAAAAGTGAGTGCAGCTTTGGTTTCCTAAAAGCCAGAATTTTAAATGACTTTTAAAATTGATGTACGTGGGACAGACCCTTATTGTGGAGGGCAGGCTATTCCAATATTTATTTCCCTTTACTGAAATAATAGTTTGTCCAAAAGTGGTGCACCTAAAAGGTATCACACAGTCCACTTTGGTGGAGGCCCTTGTACTACCACCACTCTCAAATCTTTGAAAGAAATCATTCAGCAGAAGCGGTGCACAATGATGTGCAGTATGGCCCTACATACAAAACAGGCATACTTAAACATTTTAAAATTCTCAAAACTCAATAGTTTGTGTTTTCCCAGTATGCTACAGTGATTAAATTATACAGCTTTTTTATCCAAGATTGTAATGGGTCTCTTGAAGCTTCAAGAACAGTTAGTTAGGCATGTTAGTTAGAGACCAATTTGTAAAACAGTACTCAATGTGTGAGAATATCATTGTGTGTAGATACATTCTTGCAGCACTTAGACGGAGCCTGATTTGTTTGAAATTCTGTAAATTGAATTTAACCTTATTTGACACTCTGACATCATCAGCATACATCTGAATGTTAATATTCTGACATAGTATTTCAGGTAGGTCATTAATGTAAAGTGAGAATAGAACTGGACCAAGTATGGAGCCTTGGGGGACCCCTACTGGACAGTCAAGAAGAGGCATTTGGTGTTACTAACACAGACACATTGCTTTCTACTGGACAAGTGTCAATTCATCCAGTGGAGAGCTTGCGCAGAAAAATTAAAATAAGTTAGTTTGGATAAAAGAACGTGATGGTTTACAGTGTCAAAGGCCCTCTTCAGGTCCAAGAACACAGCACCGACATAAGAGCTTTTATCCAGGGAGCATTTGATTTTCTATAAAAATAAATTTTAAAAAACAGTAACTCCGATCTGTGGAGTGATGGGCTCAAAACCCAAATTGCATGGGGTGTAATGGATTACTGGCTATGTTTAGATGTTAGTTTAGCAACCCGTTTTTCTGCTACCTTAGATACAACTAAGGAGGTAGGAGGCTGATTGGCCAATTATTGGCCATTTCAGAAAGATCTGATTTAAAAAGGGGACTGACCATGGCCACCTTCCAAGCCAACGGCATTCTTGAATGTCTGAAGGACAGGTTGATCAGATGCGTGATCGGGTGTAAGAGAAACTCCTTGTGCCTTTTCATGAAGTTGGTGTCAAGCCCATAGATGTCCTTAGCCTTGGAGTTTTTCAGTGCTAAGGACATCTGTTTACTCATTTACCGCCTCTCAGGGTTTTCTCTGGATCATAGGAAGGCTGTTTTTAAGGAACCTTCAAAGCAGATCAGTTTCACCTCGAGTTGAGCTAAGTTTGTGTCATTCTACCATGATCTATTACACAGAACAACTAGCATACACAACTGTTATCTCCACTACAGAACGAAGGGATTATCAGGCGTGGGTGCAGTTCGAGTATGGTCAGACAGTGTCTTAATTGTGTTCCTAACAGATCTGCTCATGTCAGATTTGGTGTTTGATCACAGTAATGTGCCTCCTAGGAAAGGGCTTTTAGCAGGGCACCTCTTATCTGAAACAAGGTGGCTGCTAATCTACTCACAAATCTCACAAAACCTGATTATGTCTCACTGTGAGAGAGATGGAGCAAAAGAGGGAGGGTGGAGAGGTAAGGAGGTACTGTAGGGCAAAGGAACAGAAGCCCATCATTACACAGTAAATCCTGGCAACTGGATTTATATCTTTTATGGTGTCCTATTAAGACGTTCAGATTTCATGGTGCAATGTACTGGCACACTGTTAATCCAAATAGGTCTATATCCTAGATTATTGCCCTGCAGCTGCAAGTCTTCTGATGCACAAAGATCAGATCATGTTATTGTTGCCCATTCTCACATCCCAGTCGCTGAAGAAATCACCATGTGACACGACTTTGACATTTGGAAACATTTCAGCGACTTAAGTTTCAAGACGGCGGCATTGTTTCTGAAAATACAGCACTCAAGTTACAGCAAATTCCCCTCTCTTTCAGCATGTGAAGGTTCTTGACCTTTGTGTGTTTATTCTCTCATCTGTCAATTCACACCCTTGTCATATAAGTGCCACACAGCAGCCCCCACTTCACTGCTGACGGGGTGAGTGGCCACCAAAGATGGCCATCCGGTCGGTCAGGTTGCTGCAGTGATCAAAAGATTTAATCATTTTAATTTCTCTTTGGGAATGCAAGTCTCTCTCCACCATTGCGCTTTTATGCAATTGGCAATTTGTTGTATTAAAGCTTTGTGGAAGTTGATTTGTGCTCTATGTGGCCTGTGCGGCTCTGGCGGAGTTCAACAAGCAACTACTCTTTAAGTTTAGATTTGAAGATTATTTTTGCGCCAGGGGATGTCAACTGCTACTTTGCTGTTGGATTTGGCTTCTGTGTTCTCAACGCCTGGTGCAGAAGTTACGCCTTTGCCAGCATCTAATGTAAAAAAATTCTTACCCATCTTTCTGGGGATATCAGACCGATAGCTCGCTTTGAGGTGGAAAATGGACATTGAAATATGTAAATGTAGGGCTCTGTTTTTGTGACATTTGACAAAAAAGGTAAAGTAAAAGTAAGAATGTCAGCCAGGATTTCAGGTGACTTATATGGTGAATCATGTAAGCAAAGGTTTACTCAAGTACTTCAGATGTAAAATGTATAAAACTTTTCATTGTAGTACCTTCGTTTGACAGCTGCAGTTACGTCACTGATTGTGTTTTTATATGCAAACATTTGATAGATTAAGATATTATAATATAATGCTGTACGTTAAACGGTCACATTTCACAATTCGGTCAACAAAATCGAGAGTAGTTAAGTGAGTCACATTTCATGATTATATTATATGGTTTCAACCAACTACTGAGGGAACTTTAACATAACTAAATATTGGCGGAGGGAAATAATTCCGTAAATATAACACGTATTACAACCCATGCAGAGAAGAAGGGAAGCATCCACATTACACTCTTACACACACCTGTTCATTTAAATACATGGGACAATAGAATTTCCTCCTATTCCTTGCCTATCTATATTCTGCTATCTTCTCCCATCTTTTTCTCCCCTATTCAATATTCCTGCATTTACTATCTTTCTCTCTTCTCACACCTTTATTGGTGGTCTGAGTCTGGTAGGTATCCATCAGGGCCCCTCACTTAGCCCGGCAATGCCTCAGTGCCAGTGAACAATGGTGGGCCAAAGACAGCCAAGTTTGCTCATGAGCGTTGGGTATGGATGTGTGTGTGTGTGTGTGTATGTGTGTGTGTGTGTGTGTGTGTGTGGGCGTGGGTGGGCGGGGATCGGGGGCTAAAGTGCACCCATGTGTTCCTGTTTTAATCATTGTCATCATGCATATTACATCTGCATCAACATGGTGCATCTATAAGAGATGCAGGTTTACTTCTACATACTGGCTCACTGTGTGTGTAGGTATTTAAGTGCTTAGGCGCTAGCTAATTGTGCGTGTGTGTGTGTGTGTGTGTGTGTGTGTGTGGGTAGGGAACATTAAGACCTTAAAAGGTTCTGGTCAGGTGCCAATGAATGCAACCTTCACTGTCTAAACAGGTTTAGATTTAACCCCGAGAGTTTTTCGTTCTGCACTTACTCTGGCTACACTCTCTACTTGTTTCGTGTCGTTCTTTATTTAACGATACACTTGCAAGGAGACCTTCTCAACAATGCATGACTCAGTGGCAGATGAGCACAACCCTTTGTGAAGGATTTAAAGAATCAAGTTTCTAAGTATGTTTTTTTTTTCATAAAATTTGTGCAACTTGACAGACATTGACAAGGAAATGGATGTTTAAGTGATAGGCACGTCGTGGGAAAGAACTCTCTGTTGGTACTTTGCAAATATGAATATGCAAGGCTTGAGTGAACATGTCAGAGGTGACGGATAGGTAGGAAATATTTTGACAAAAATATTTTGACAAAAAACAAGAGTTTTGGTGTAATTAATTTGTGCATTTACAGTATCTATTGTTTTGATTTCTTTCAGATTGCATCGCAAAATGCATTACTTTGGCTTGTCACTGAGCTAAAAACACTAACAAAAAAACCTAATGAAAGGGAGATTCTTCCTCTCCTCATTCTCATATTCAAATAAGTAAACAATCAGACCTCCAAAGTGTTGTTTACACAGTCATGAGTGAAAGGACCTGTTGATGTCCTAATGGCAAGGGATTCTGGTTCATTTCTGTTTGCTGAAAAGATTTCCACCAGCTGTGAGTGGCTTTAGATGAGGAGGCTGTACAAATCGGTTTAGTACTCTAACTCTGACGTTAGCGCTTTAGAAAATCAGAGAATGGCAGCAAGGAAGAAATTTAACAGTATTTATGTCTGAGGCAACACTGATATGTCATCACCTTATGAAGTTGTTATGTTATGTTAGCTTATTACACATCAGCAGATACAGAGAAACATTAGAGTTCATTTTAAGACCATATTTCACTCTTCTTGGTCTCCATTAGTCTATATCCACGACGTTCCACTTCTGGGATTGTTCAGGTGCTGTCGGAAATTCCGCCGGATGTCTTTCATTTCTGCCATATGTCCGGTACCTTTTGTTTTTCTTGTTTTGGCATTTAAAACGCCACTGAATTTCTGAATACTATGGTTAACTGCTCCTCAGATCTCTTCAGGGTAAATCCAGACAGCAAACTAGATTATCTGTCCAACCTGAGTTTTCTGTTGCACGGCTAAAACAACCTTTAAACGTACACGTTCCGCCAAAACAAGTACCTTACTGAGGCTATTTTGCTCTTTGCAGTGCTTAGTGTCACCCAAGACAATTGTAATTGGTTTAAAGAAATGCCAATCAACCAGAGCAAGTTTTTCCCCAATCCCGAAATGCTGTATGGACTGGTCAGACCCTCCTTCGCAGCGCGGTGGAGAAAGGTCTGGCAATGCGAGACTAGGTTGTTAGCTGCTAAATGCTCCACTATGTTTACCAGTTGTTAACGTTGTCTGCTGTTTGGTGCTGGGCGGCTATTGTTGTCACTGCCCAATGTGAGGAGAGTGCAGATTTGAGTTGCACATGCTTAGATGTAAACGGTTTACGGCATAACGCGTCATACACGATGAGAGTCGAGTCAGACCGGCTAAGCTAGCAGTCATTTCAAAAAAATTGTAGCTATCTATGATTGTGTGATTGCTAACATTAGCTCAAAACGCCATTCAACTGACAGCCTTTGTTGTGTTTGATTGCTAGCTTGTAGCAAAGCTAGCAGTTATTTTAAAAACGTTTTAGCTATCTATGATTGAGTGATTGCTAGCGTTAGCTCAAAACGCCATTCCAGTGACAGCCTTTGTTGTGTTTGATTGCTAGCTTGTAGCTAAGGTAGCAGTTATTTCCAAAACATTTTAGCTTTCTATTATTGTTTCATTGCTAACGTTAGCTCAAAACGTCATTCCAGTGACAGCCTTTGTTGTGTTTGATGCTAACTTGTAGCCAGCAGTGAACCAACTTCGTTAAGTAGGTCCATTTTTACTGTATTGACAGAAGTCTCTAGTTAGTATCTCGTATGCTACTTTTCGCAAAGTGATGCATGTGCAACTCAAATCTGCTCTCGACTTACATTTGGCAGAGACAATTGTACAGTGGGGTTTATAAGAGCTTTTTTATCTAATAAAAACAGCGGCCTGCTGTTCCTGGAACGCACTGATGAGAGCTTTAAGAGTCAACCAAAACAGTACAGTTGCGGGCCTGCAAAACCAAAACATTGAGTTTAAAGATGCTAAAATGCTCTACACTGCAAATTATTTGGTTCCTACCAAGATTAAAAAAAAAATAGATTTAGAAGTGTTAGATAATTTATTTTGTTTTAAGCGTGAATTTCTTATTTTAAGTGTTCAACTTTAAACTATAATCATAAATCCAGCAAGCTTGTGAAATGATCTTGCTGCATGGACAGATAATTTCACTTGTTTTAAGTACCTTTTCCCCCAGATTTAGTGTTTTTATCTTGTTGTTAGACACTCTTTTTTTGCAGTGTATAAAGGTGAAAGACCGCAAAATTAGCTTACAGTAAATTAGTTTACATGCAATCTTAAAGTGTGCAATTGTGTTACTATTGCAAGCACTTCCCACATCTATGATAGTTTCACTGTTGCAATGCCAGGTCACAGTGAAACAATCTTAAAAATGTGTAAAATGCAATAAGCGTATTAAAAGTGCAGGAGATTGTTGAGAACACAGCGACAAACAAGAAAAAGGAGGGGTGGAAGCATAGAGAAGGAGGTGATCGCGCTATCAGATGAACACAGAGAACAAGGAGAGACATCAGCATTGTACATCTCTGCCAGAGTGTTATGGGAAAATAGTCTAGTCTTTCAGATACAGACAATAACGGTTTGGAAATTGTTAAACATTGTCTCTGATAGCAACTGGAATCTGCAAACAGATCACATGCGAGTTTCTATAGAGATTAGCGGAAAGATGAAACCGTTGGTGAAGCGGAAGCATATGGAAATTAGTTTGTTTTTATTACTTTGTGTTTTACTGGTTCAAATCTAGCAGCAAACATGTGACATTCTGAGTATGTGATTGGATACAATACATTTCCCAGAGGCAGCGGAACCGGACTTGCTCTAACTGTTGTAGCACAGATCTTGAAATACCGAACTAGCCTGCCCTGCAGTCTTTACCCCCAGCATACCTGGGACTTTGTGTCATTTCTTACAAGGGAAACCACTGAGAAGAGATACATCTGTTACAGTTGAACAGAAAGATCACAATACTTTTGTTGTTATCTGATGTTATTTATGTTAAACTCTGTCTTGTAGTGCAATGTTTCTAGAGCACTTTACCTTACTTGGCATTCAGTCAAATGGAGGTGCGGAGACGCACGTACTGTATGCAGACATCTAAAATGTCACACACATATCCTTTTTATTATTAATATCTCCTCCAAAAAAACTTTGAATTGCTGTTTCTTTGGACATTTCTCTTATTTAATCTGAATATTTATCTGAAAGGTAAATGCAAGCCAGAACTTCTCTAATGTCTTCGATGGCATCAGAAGGTACATATTATGACAATGACAAAGTAAAGTGATATGAATCATGGTCTACCTCTTACTGTAATTTACTTTAGTGCCAATAGAGCAACTCAAGGTTTCATCTCTCAACAGCTCACTTACTCAGAATAGAATATGGAATACCTCAATAATATTAAAATCTGTCCGATATGGAATCATTCAAATACAAATTGTACGTATTACCTCAGTAAAATGTCGTCAAATGAATTATACGGTAACAAATGCCCCTCACAGAAATCCTCCAGGTTAATGGTCCTAAATGTCCTGTACTGTGAATACTAGGAGACAAAATAAATGGGATATCTGTAAGGAAAATGAAATTTGTAATTAATTGGAAGATATGAACTCCAACATCCTTTAGCTTAAATAGTTGGCTGGAAGAGTTTGAGCAGTGAATAGGGATGGTAAGAGCTGATGCAACATTGTGTCCCAAATTGTGTCCCACATTGTGTCCTACGTTAGGACACAGTGTACACTTACTAACATAAACAGGAGCAGAAGCAGGAGGCGACGCACCATATCCATCATTCACAAGTGCTTCAAGCCTTTTTCAAGTTATTATATGTGTTTTGCAGGGTTTTGCAGGGTTTAGGGTTTGTTACCATAGCTACCGTTGAGGACACTATTTTTTCAACTGCAAAAATAACACTACACCTTGGTCCTTGGCTGTTTGTAGGGAGTGTTATGGAAAGTTTGAAAAGAGCCAAGAAAACCCTCTTGCATATTTTATTTACAACATTTTACTCCAACAGGTAAAATTCAAGTCTCAATATACAATATAGTGTATATACACATATATTTGATTACTTTTGAATAAAATAAATATATAAATAAAATGAGTGATAGTGACAGTAGCTCCAATATATTCCTGCCGGTAGGAAAGGCTTTGAATCATCTAGACCTTCATGATTCTTTGTGATCGCGTTTCTGTGATGCCACAAAGTGGCAGCCATTTTGTTTTTTGTACTCTGATTAGTTGATTGTTGGGGGTCACGCAGAGAATCAGTGGGAAATTAACACTTTCATTCATTTACTTTAATAATACATGTTAAGTACGGCCAAATTGACAACTGATGCAGAACACTTCAGAACAATTCATCATTAACCTACTTGTGATATTCAAACTAAATTCCAGTTTGCATTGCTGTATATGGCACAGCATTAAATGCAGGTGATGATTAGTTTCCTTCACATTTAGTACTGTTGGCACCAAACCCCAGCAACATGCATCTACATGGACTGACACCTGGACATGGTTCAAAGCCACTGCGGAACCACAGTCAGTCAAGTACAGAGACAGAAGAACAGATAACAATACACACTACAGTCTATTCAGAACTATAGACTGCAAAATGCTGGCTGCATGCAGATTAAACTCAGATAGAGGAAAAACACAAAATAAAGTGCTGACCACAGGTGTGAACAAAGCTCCATTTTCAAAAACATTTCCAAATGGGGGACTCTCTGAATCTTTGGGAAACGTTTTGAAGATCTTACTCCTTCGCATCTACAAAACCCAAGATAAATGGGATCTTTTATCAGTTTAGATGTTGTATAATTGTACAACTGGAGTCCAAACATCAATGCAGGCTGTAGATTCTAAGAACTGCAACCTTAAGTTCACAGGCTTTAGGGAATTTATCTGATCGCAAACACACCTTATCGTTGCCATTGTTCACATTTTGGGTGAGACTGGGTAAGAAGTGTGAGAAAGTAGTTCACCTTGTTTAAAGTCGGAAAACTGTTTTGAAGCTGTGAAAAAGGCAGGCTTAAAAAAGCAGATCATAATGTCTATGAAGTAGACCCTGCCTGCTTAGTCAAATTCAATAAATAGTATTTTTTTTAAAGGTCCCATGGCGTGAAAAAAATGGTACTGTATGAGTTTTTTAAATATTAATATGAGTTCCCCCAGCCTGCCTATGGTTCCCCAGGTGGATAGAAATGGTGATTGGTGTAAACCGAGCCCTGGGTGTCCTGCTCTACCTTTGAGATAATGAAAGCTCAGATGGGCCGATCTGGAATCTTGCTCCTTATGAGGTCATGAGGGGCAAGGTTACCTCCCCTTTCTCTGCTTTTCTCGCCCAGAGAATTTGGCCCACCCATGAGAGAGACACATCATGGCTTTCAAACAAGCAAAGTGGCAGTTGGTCAAGGACACACCCTCAGCCTCCATCTTGCCCCCCCCCCCCCCATCCTCAAAAGCTACAGACTCATGAACTGAGAAATCCAGCCCCGGCCTCCTCTTAAAGGAGAATTTCAGTCAATTTCTCCTTTAACATGGACTTTGGTGCTTTTAATACCACGCCACCTTTGCTCCCGTTATGATTACTACGGCTACTAAAGGTTGCCACCTTACAACAAATGTAAAAATGGGTGGTGTACAGCTGCGTTCGAAGACAACCTATTAGGCTATTTTTTTTAAGGGGGCTACCCGGTTTTGGCAACTCAAAGCACCTAGTTAAAGTTAGGGTAAGATCATGGTTTAGGTTAAGTATATAAAATATGTGTCTACGTTTTCAATATAATATAATATAATATAATAAGTTTTTCCTTGCCTCTGTGGCCTAGTGCTTGCTCATGGTGGGAACTGTTGGGTTTCTGTAAATAACATCCCAGAGTACGGTCTAGACCTGCTCTTTTATGAAAATAACATCCCAGAGAACGGTCTAGACCTGCTCTTTTATGAAAATAACATCCCAGAGTACGGTCTAGACCTGCTCTTTTATGAAAAGCGCAATGAGATAACTGTTGTGATTTGGCGCTATATTAATAAAATTGAATGGAATATTTAACCAGACTGCAAACTATCCCAAATCTTAATCAAAGTAAGTAAGTAACCTAAATCTAAGCACAGACAGGAAACAGGACAATGACCTTGTCGTCAAACTCATTCCCTTTGTGCGTCCATCCTTCACCCCAACCCCCTCTCCATGACTCCTGTGTCGTTTAAGATCATAACAGACAGGATCAATGTAGCAATTATGTCTCCTCCAAAAGGTGTTTTTGACAAGCCATTTGCAAGTATAAATACCATATTTCTTTAGAAAACAAGGTTGTATACTTGTCCCCAAAACATGCCCGTGTCTTTTCCGAAACATGATGCAAGGTCACAACACGGTCAGATGGGGTGTTTGGAGGGCTTCTAATTTTGGGATCAGGGCTTAATGAGAGGAAGAGAAAACAACCTGCTGGTGAGAACAAGGGGGACGTCCCCAGAGACGAGGCCTACGAGGAAAGGATACAAAGGACAGCTTAGAGGACCTCTGATGTCACCCCAGCACCGGCAGAGAGGCTCATTGAAACCAAAGTGCCTCCGCTGTTTTGCTTTTGTCTGATTCTTGTCGGGCCTGTCCCACTCCTACGATAATGAGCCCTTTGACAAGTGATTAACTTCATAGTGGCTTTTTTATTTTTTTGTTTCTTTACAAGTGTTTGTTTTAATGGCAAGCCTCGGTCCGTCACCTTTTAAGTAGCTACTTCTGTGAATACCTGAGGGTAGATGAAAACGAATTGGAAGAAAAGTTGTGAAGACAGGGCTACATGATTGGACATGTTATAGTTTTCCATTCCGAGTACTTTTGTAATATGATTTATATCATGGTCACATTTCAATATGTGGTTACTTACTTTAATTACATATTATTCTATTCATTTCACATCACTTACTTACTCACATTGCAAGATATTTCGTACTATGGCCACCTCACTTTACTTTACTTAAAAATACTTTTTATATAATGCAACTTTACGTTCATTCAGTACTTTTTGCACATTATCTGTTGTTTGTTGGTTTGCTTTTTACTGTGGAAACACTGCTGCTGCCACAAGGGAATTTCCCCATTGTGGGATGAATAAAGTATTATCTCATCTACTTTAATCTAATCCAATGTTGTAGAGTGTTAAGATAGATAGATAGATAGATAGATAGATAGATAGATAGATAGATAGATAGATAGATAGATAGATAGATAGATAGATAGATAGATAGATAGATAGATAGATAGATATTGATCCCAATAAAATGGGAAAAAACAGTGTTACAGCAGCAACAGCACAGAATATAAATATAAATGAAACACTAGGATACAATATACATACATACAACTTACATGAAATAATAGTAATAGGACAAAATACAAGAACAGATTCATCCTGTGAGATAATAACTTAACAAAAAAGAGAACTAAACTCAAGGTCCACTTTTTATTTCAGAGCTTTCAACTACATCTCCCAGTCTTCGTCAGTGGATGGAGTATTCTCAGATTAGATCTAAGAAAGATTAGATTAGATCCAACTTTATTGTCATTACACATGTACAGGTACAAGGCAACCAAATGCAGTTTGGGTCTAACCAGAAGTGCAATAGCAGTAAGTGCAGGATATATACAATAATTTCATAAGTGCATAAGTGAATAAATATGGAAATGAATACTCTTATAAACAGAATTTTACAGATGGGTTTGTCCTATGAACATAAAATATAGATAACAAGTATTGTGAACAAGATTTACAGCTGGATATGTACTGAATAAAATATACAGGTGGATATTACTATAAGTAGAAATTTTACAGATGTGTACAATGAACATAATATACTACTGGTTTACAGAGTTTACAGGTGAATATGTACCATGAATATATATACAGGCGGCTATTATTATAGACAGAATTTTTACAGATAGATATAAGTAAGGCTAAAATGAGCTGTATAACAATGATTTAAGGTAGTACAAATAAAGTTTGGGCAGAAGCTATCCGAATAAAAGTGCAGAGATGAAGGACAAAATAAAATTTGTGAGCATCTGCCGAGGAAGATTGTGAGATCTGGTTAAAAGCTCTGAAGAAAAAAAATTGAATTATACCAACCTATATAATACCACTGACTTGGTAGGATTATTGTAATTAGCCTTTAGCCTGTTAAACTAATAAACTAATGAATGTTGCCTCTTTTCCCGCTGAAAAGGAGGTTTTAGTTTGTCACGCTGAAATTTGACAAATGGTTCTCCCTTTCCTTGAAGACGTGGCTTTGATCCTCTCGGGTAGGCAGGGGGTACAGCAGTCCCCCCAAGGGATGACCGCCCCCTGATGGGTGAATTGTTTTTACCCCGACTATGATTTGCTTGTGCTGCAACATCTAATTCCAAATCCTATTTTGTCAAATCAATGCCTGGATCCCTTTGTCTTATTAAGGCCGGTCTGGTTTCCTATACTAAGCAGGGTGCTTTAACCCCCCAATGGGGGAGGCAAGCTGAGGCTGCCCCTTACAACAAAACATCACACCACTCCACAGCAGCACGACACTTCCTCGCCCAGCAAATGAGATGAGAGCTTTAAACCATGAAAACAGTGGTTTGAAAAGCTTCTGAAGCCCTGGTAGCACAGAATAAAGATGGGCTGTCCACCCGCCAAAAAAGCCTGAACACAACAGGGAAAAACATCAAAGTGGGATTTTGTCAGGGGGGAAACCTATTTGTTAAAGTGTGCCCACTGAGAAAAACGCAGGTGAATTTTCAGGTAATAGCATATTGCCGTTAAACGCTATGTGTGTTTCTTACTTTTCCGAACTGTGATACCTCTCATTAGAGTGTTAAACAAACTTTCACCTCTTACAATGTTTCTGCTGCTTTATACCGGTTTTTACTTTTGGTTTCAGATTTTGAAAGCCTAGCCAATTCAAATTGTCACATTTTCATAGTAGAACAATTAAAATGCCACATTTTGGAATCATTAGATGACTTGTGATTTTGCGTATGCTCTGTGGACCAGATTTCTGCAAAAAAAGATCACATTTGGTATTTAATAATTAATTTTAGTGACCTTTTCTTTTGTTTGCGACCAGTGTGACTGGTCCCTTGTCTTGTGTCTGTCTGTGTGTGTGTGTCTGTTTATATGTGTTTGTGTGTCTTTTTGTGTGTGTGTTTGTGTGTGTCCCTTTCTGCATGTGTTGTTTTGTCTCCCTCCCACCCATTTTTCCTCTCTGTGTTTTTGTGACTATGGGACGCTGGGATGTCCCACTGTGTTGTTTGTAACTGTTCGTGAATGTTATGTTTCCTGAATATAAAAAAAAACAAAAAAATCAAATTTGATCACAAAAAAGAATTTTAGGAATGACTGAAACATCATTAAGTGGGACAAAAAATTTGCACATATTTTACATTTACAAGGTAGACTGTTTTGAGTTACAATATAATGTACTATATGTGGCACAAATCCCCAAAAATGTCCATATAGTATATAATTGAACTGGGGTTCTGCTTGATTCTAACATCTGCCAAGCAGGAGAATGTGATCCCGCCTCAAATGCCTTGCTAAGAATAAGGTGACAACAGTCGTTTTTTTGTTCTCTGTCCACAGGTGGATTTACCTGACTGTGTGCAACACGATCGCTCTTTGATCCAAGTACAACTGCAATGAACAAGCTTAAGTTAACAAGGTGTGAAATTCTTTAAACAAGGACCTTTTTGTGGTACTTTGAGTGAACAGCAATCCCAAAATAATTGTCACTGAAAGTCAGGAGAGTCAATCAAATAACAATGTGTGCATCAATTTAAATACATTCTATTAAATTTAATTTTCAAAGTACCTTTAAAGTGTGATGTCCTGAAGTATGTTTGAAAAATTTGCACAGCAATGTAATGTAAATAATTTTAGGAAGATATCTGAACATTAAAAAGATTGGGAAATAATGTTGATTGCAATTCAGTATGACAAAATGCATTGTGGTACGTGCACAAACTGTTGTGTTTAACATGATGTCGGTTTTAAGTAAGCAACACACAGTTAACACATTATCAAATGAAATACACAAATCTTCCGCTTATAAAATATTCCAGCATGTATACTGCACATGCTGTTTATACAAAGTAGATAAAAACAGCTTTTTTCCAAGGGGCAGTGTCACTCCCTAGTCGAGTGCAGATTTGAGTCGTGCATGCGTCTTTGCGATGAGTGAAGATGTGAGTTGCGCATGTGTCACTTTGCAGGCCGCTTTTTTTATTACATAAAAAAGCTCTAATGAACCCCACTGTACAATTGGCACTGTCCAATGTGAGGACAGGACAGATTTGAGTCGTGCATGCATCACTTTGCGACAAGTAGCATACAAGATGCTAACGAGAGACTTCTGTAATGTTAACACAGTAAAAATGGACCTACTTAACGAAGTTGGTTCACTGCTGGCTACAAGTTAGCATCAAACACAACAAAGGCTGTCAGTGGAATGGTGTTTTGAGCTAACGTTAGCAATCAAACAGTCATAGGTAGCTACAACGTTTCTGAAATGACTGCTAGCTTTGCTACAAGCTAGCAATTAAACACAACAAAGGCTGTCACTGGAATGGCGTTTTGAGCTAACGTTAGCAATCAATCAATCATAGATAGCTACGTTCCCATCTCCTGTTATTGCTCGTAATGAGAAACATGTATTATTTCATGGATCTTACAAATTTCAGTATGACAGTCATTCCTTAAACGGTTTAAATCTGAGCATGGGCAACTCAAATCTGCACTCGACTTACATCGGGGAGTGACACCGAGCTCGCAGCATACGACATGATACTGAGTGATTTGCATTTGATTGCGTTGAATCTATTTTACTAGCATGGATCACGCCACAACCATGTGTTAGTTAAAGACTTAATGAACATTATGAATGTGCAGATAGATAAATTGATGTTGATGTCGTCCGATGGCTGGTCTGGGAGGATGTGTGATGACCGGGTGGAGGAGACTCAGAGTGGGGGTTCCGTCTCAGAAGCAGTTTTTTGCCTGAATAGTTCACAGACCCCCAGACAGTACCTGTCTATATGCAACAGGAAGGGATGAGGGGGAAGATGGATGAAGGAGAGGGAAAGGGAGGGTGGGTCAAGCAATCAGAAACACAAGCCTGGCTGCGCAGCATGGTGTATGCAGTTTTGTCTGGTAATTAGAGGTGTGGTTTAGGCGTGGCCCTGCTCCCGAACCTAAGTTAAGAAATTAACTTCATTAATCACTCTCTATTTGGACAGAAAGCCAGCATGTTGTGTGAACTTTAAATAAAAAGTTGTTTTCGGCGCATCATGTTAATCCCAAAGTGAATTCTTGGCACAGATGTTTCTTGTATATAAAAGTGAAGAATTCCAAGATGGCATGTTCACGATCTCATTACGAAATTCCAAAGGTTTAGGAGTAAATTTCCTCATGTAATCAGATTTTGCAATGCACATGGTTGTTTATTAAATGGGCTGCGGTGAAGTGTGCGAGTCAGAGTGCAGCACATTCCCCAGTTTAAGTAGTGTATAGGAGTGTCAGTAGAGTGATAACAACAATAAAACAATGCTAATCTCCAATCTAATAGAAATCCACATGTACGTTTTTGCGATCAAATATTTTTATTTTATTTAAACAATTAACAAACAATACACTGGGACATAGGAACGCGTCCCGGGACCAGAAAAAAAACACAGAGAGGAAAGACAGGGAGGGAGAAAGGGGGGGGGGTTAACAAAAACAGCAGGAAGCTCGCAGCTCACCAACAAGACACACAAACACACACAAACAAACAAAAGACATTGACGTAGAGACGGACAATTTCAGCAATGTTGAACCAAGAGCCCGCCGTCTTTTGTGGCGCTCCATTTATGCGAGCCATAGAAAGCTCCATATATATGACATCCAAAAAGGAAACAATCCAGGAACGAATAAACATGGATGACAAGTCATGAGGTGGCTGTAAGTCCAGCAAATACTGCATGTTTTTGAATTTTAGAGAGCTGAAGGGCTGACAGGTCATTCAGAATCAAAACACACATAGCAACAGGTATTACTACTAACAGGTAAACAGATATTTTGGATGCAATATTGTTCCAGAACTGACCAACAGGAGAGCAGATAGATATAGACAGATATAGATGGATAGATATGTACCTTGAGCTTTTGGTGGGCAGAAAGTGCATGCAGAGCTGGTAATTACCTTCATTTGATGCATTTTCACAGGTGTGAGATATGTCCTATGAATGAAATTTTAGTGAATCCGATGATGGTCTGGATTGCGTGACACTTCGGGAATGTTAGGCCATACATCATGCCGGTCAAGATCGTTACTCAGGCCTGGGAAATTGCATTCCCAGACCCTGACAATAGGTAGGCCAAAGCGGCCAGATATCTCTAAGAACTAATAAAGCCTTGATACCATAAAACAGGTTTTTGGCTGCTCAGTAAAAAGTTTCCAGATAGGATGGATGGGCAGAACCCTCTGCAAGGGAACACTGTATTTCTTGAGTGCTGATCTTAATTGAAGGTAAAAGAAAAAAGAAAACAAGCCAACCTCGCTAAAAATGTCTTTTAGATAATGCACCCCCCTCTGTTCTGAATGTAGGGCTGTTATTGGCCTCCCACCAATAAGGAGTGCTGTTTTATTGAATAATGGGGAAAGTGTATGCCAGTGACAAGCTACACAGCAGTATGTTTCAACCAGTCTCCAAGTTTGTAAGAAACATTGGCTAAAAAGAACATAATGGAGTGACCAAGGCTCTGTCATAGCACTTTCTAAGGTAGCCAGCAGACAGACACATCTGGATTAAACCAGGTAAGGAGGGGTCTTAACACAAAGGACCAAGAGTACTGTTTGAATTTGGGAACAGAAAGGCCACCATCCTCTTTCCTCCTCTGTAGAGTAGACATCTTACTTTCCAGATAAATTTAGACACTGCTGAATGTAATTTGTACCAATAACCAGAAGGAGGGGAAAGCAGTAGCATAGAGCTCACAAATTTAATCTTGGATAACACATTCATTATGACCAGAGAGATGCGGGCTTGAATCGACATGGGGAGACTCGTCCAAGTTTCCATATCTTTCCAAACATTGTTCGGGGCAGCAAAATATTTATGCTTAATAACCTGGTTTAAGCAGGGGAAGACCTCAACACTGTTTTTTGAAGTCTAAACTGTAAACTGTTTAACAATGGGGATGTTAGCAGAGATGAGTTGAGTTGTGAGCAGAATCATTTAAATGAAGTAGTGCAGACTTTGACCAGTTCATTTTACATACTCCTCCGATAAGGGTAGGTAAAGAAGAGACTAGAAATCCACATGTTCTTAAACATTCAATCATCATTACCCTTTACTTCTCAAACTGCTGCTCCACATTAAGTATTCTATGTAGTTCAATATAATATTCAAGCATTCATGTGTTCAGTGCCCTCCATCATCTTCTGAATACATTCTGCTGAACACTGATGAACAGTAATTGCTATCCATCTCAATATGTGTCATGACTTGGCAGTAAGTGTACAAATTTGAAAGTGTGATTTTGAGTTTGCAGGAGACACATGCTCAAGAGATCCCGGTGTCATGAATAATTCACAGCCGCAAGAATAACGATGGCAGATAAAACTTTTCCGTGAGTAATTACGCATGTAGACTCATCAGCGTTAATGGTGTGTGTGGACTAAATTTAATCATTTTCAGCATCAAAATGCGGCAAAATGATGCATGTGAGAATATTGTCAAGCAAATATGATTCTGCATATTCGAGCAACAATTGACTAATGCACAGTTTGACCACAATTGTGGGCAGATGAGGTTAAATTCACACTCTCAACCCCCAGCATGCCTGTATTCCTTCCACTTGACTGTGCTCTTTGGTCAGCCCTCTGCGCCTAAGTGACCATATATTGGTCTGGGCATCTATTCATGGGCTCTGTTTTCGAGCTGATTGACTCGTACGTTGTAATCCCCAAATATTTCCCCTGTGTTTGAGGGAGGGCCTGTATTGTTGAAACCCTGTGAGTCCTGGCCGGTTGTGTGTCTGTCATGCTGGGCGTTAAGACTGGTGGGAGGAGAGAGATACCTCAAGAGCGGGGTGGACCAGATCTGCCAGGCCCGAGCAGGCCGGTCAGCTCTGTCCTATCAGTCTTCCAAACAGAGGACACAGTTTCCTCTGAGCGTTCACACTTTTGCTCACACAATCAAAATATCCATCAATTACATGAATATTAGTGCAATGTTCAAGGTATTTTAACCCAAAACAAGGAAAAACAAGCCATATGCTGTGTCTCAAGTTGTATTTTATTTATTTTATTTTTTTTATTTAACCTTTATTTAACCAGGAAGTCCCTTGAGATTGAAATCTCTTTTTCGAGGGAGACCTGGCCAAGACGGCACACCAGTTACAATTTAAAAAAATACAGCACAGACAAAAATCTCACATAGAGAAAGGACAGGTCACATAGGGCAGTTACATTTTTGAATTACATGACATTTTAACATGGCCTTAAACTCATTCAATGGGACTATTATTTAAATGGATCAAGTTTTGCAAATTATTCCAAGACCAAGGAGCGGAGTAAGAGAAGGCTTTCTTCCCCAGCTCAGTAAAAACCCTTGGAACCTGGTAAGAGCGCCACCTGGTGGAACGGAGATGAAATGGCTGGAATTTAGCTTGAGGAGATTTACATAAATATGCCGGCCAGTTTACCCAACATGGCCTTGTATAGAAAAATATAAAAATGAAGTTGTCTACGTAGACTTAGTGACGGCCGCCCTACCAGTTCATACAGCGTACAATGATGAGTACGTGCATAAGAGTTAGTTAAGAAGCGCAAAGCACTATGGTACACAGAGTCTAACAGGTGGAGAGTACTAGAGGCAGCATGCATGTAGACAAATCACATAGTCCAAAACACTTAAAAAAGTAGCCTGAACAAGTGTTTTTCTGGCTGACATGTTAAAACAAGTTTTATTTCTAAAATAAAACCCCAGCCTTAGTTTCAGCTTTTTTACAAGTTTTTCAACATGAACTTAAAAGAAAGTTTTTGTCCAGCCAAAAACCTAAATACTTATATGATGAAACATTTTCAATTAAGTCTCCGCTTAATGTGTTAATAGTTATATTATCTGGGGATTGGGAACGAGCCCTTGAAAACGTCATAAATTTGGTTTTCTTAGTATTTTGCACTAACTTAAGGCCATGTAGAGAAACTTGAAGCTGTTGAAAGGCCAACTGAAGGTCATGCATGGCTTGATTCAGTGAAGAGGCAACTGAATATATCACAGTATCATCGGCATAAAGGTGCAGTTTAGCAGTTTGCACGTCTTTTCCAATGTTATTTATGAATATAGAAAATAAAATAGGGGCTAAAATCGAACTTGAGGAACACCCATAGAAATTTCTAAAAAGTCTGATTTAAGACCATCTATAGAAACACATTGCGTTCGCTCTGTAAGATAGTTTTTGAACCAAGTAATAGCTGTGTTTCCTATGCCAATGTTAATTAATCTATCTAGTAATAGCTTATGGTCAACTGAGTCAAATGCTTTGGACAGATCCACAAATAATGCAGCGCAGTGTTGCTTCTGGTCCAAGGCATTTATGATGTCATTTAATAGTAGCAAAGTTGCTGTAACAGTGCTGTGTCCAGCTCTAAAACCTGACTGGACATCAGTTAGAATGTTGTGCTCTGCCAAGTAGTCTTTTAATTGACAGTTTACTTGAGCTTCCAAAATTTTTGCAAGAATAGAGAGTTTGGAAATACATCCGTGACTACACTTATGTGTAGTACACTACTTATGTTATCAATGAAAAATAATAAAATGATAAATTCCCATTCGTAAATGCATTATTTGTCATAAAATCAAGATACTATAAGCCAAGCAGGCAAGCAGTTTACATACTACAGTACCCTTGACCCGTTTTTATTTGAACGAATAGTATAGTATCTCAGGTTCACAAATATGTAAAGTAGGCAACATTTTTAAAACATGAAAGGAAGCGATGAGGAAGAGAGCGGATGCAACGGGCTGCCTGGAAGTAGAGCAAATAAAGAAAAGGCAATATTCCATTGTAGTGGAGAGCTCAACGCTCATGTTCCAGAATGATCAGCCAAAGAAGACCTCATAGTTCTGGGTTTGTCTCTGAGACAAGACAAAAAAAACTGGTCAAAGGTACATGTTACATAGTGTTGTTGTCCCTCCCTCTGTCACTAAGGTCAGTGTACTCTGATTTGGTCACGGTGTATTGGATGATGAAATCTTTTACCAATGTAAATGTCCCTTCCTCCGCACCTCACCCTACAATTTAACCAATTGTGCATGTCCACATAGATTGTGGGGACATCCTCTCCCTTGGCTGCTAGCTAATCAATTACAGGATGGTCCCATCCAATTTCAGTATCCCACCTGTCCAGTTGACTCAGACTGTCCTTTGGGACTGTTCTGTTAACGTATCATTGTCCCAATCAAGAGGACAAGTTATAGGTGGCCACAGACATTCAATATTTTGAAATTAAATGTATGATACAGCTGGTTATTAATTAATTAAACACAAGATTGTTTTCAGCATTATTGTAATAAGTTTTCAGCACACAGCCAAGCCAAATTCATCTCCTTAATGAGCTCCCTTCCCCACTCATGAAGGAAATGAGCAATGCCATGAGCAATGGCAGCTATCCCCTCATGCTTCATTGCGATTGGCTGCAGATAAGGACAACCACCCACATTATCACGCGGGTAATTATTTGGATTTCTGTGAGCAGGTGGTGATGGTCCGTGATCACACTCCAGCGTACCACCAGATAAACATCAGGGGCTCGGAGACACAAATGACACCAGCCCCTGCGACGCTCACCGGGTGCCCCCATATCTTTTTCCAACCATGTCATTACACTCATTATGCATGTCGTGGATAGCTATATCGGCCAAGGTGCCGGTGAAAATACTGTAATCTGCTCTGGGTTATGGCTTGTACCAGCATAGGAATAAAGTGTTTTCTGTCAAATGGGACCAACAGCATTGATGGGAGGAAAGAGAACATGATTAATATGAGGAAAGGTAGCTGTTTCACATGTTACTGCAAATCCAAAACTGTAACCTATAAGATGCTAAAAATGCTCCATAGACTTACAAGAGGAACCATGGAGCTGGGTGATAATCCTTTGGGGGACCACTCTTACACTACACTGAATCATTCTACCCACTGTTGATATCAAAATGTAATGTATGCAGTCTTGACCTATGAGTTTGTGAGCCACCAGAAAGCCAAGAAATGGTTGCTGTGACATGTCGGCAGATGTTGGCAGATGTTCTACATACGTGACGAATCCATCTCCACCTTAATCATCTCATCTCCTTTCTCTCTCTCTCTCTCTCTCTCTCTCTCTGTCTCTGGGGCTGTTGCTGCCTTTGTATGGAGGTTTCAAGTCATCGCAGATAAGAAACGTTTTCACACTGTTAATCAGATTGTCCTGACGATCTGCTCCCCTGCAACATGCATAGTTCAGCACGGTGTTTTCATGTGAGACATTCGCCTCAGATCTAATCCCCCCGAGCTCTCTACTCCCCAGTACCGACGGGAGGTGACAGGCAGCGGTGGATGACTTACTACTGAAAGATTATGCTTGTATGATGCAATGTTGGAGAAAGGCCAAGGGAGCTTACGGGCAAAACGTCCAAAGAAACTTCCTGTTGTTTTACAAGGTAACATCACATCAGTAGAACTTTGTAGTTTAAATTCCCATTTGAATTTGATTAAGTTAGAGAAGGTTTGCTTGCGTTTGCTTTCAATTTCATTTCATTCATTGCATTTTCTATTTATCTCAAACAATCAACAATGTTGCAAGACAAAACAACATTTTAAAACCCCAAAATAAAATACAACCAATCAGAAATTAACAAAATAATACATATACATATACATATTATATATACACATAAATGTGATTAGTTTGACAAGGAGCAGGCTGATGCAAATATCTTATTTGGTCCTTCCCCTATCTCACAAAATCATATTATCAGTAAATAGATATGCAAATACAGCACATAATCTTTTCAGGTCTACCAACCCCCCCCCCCCCCCCCCCCCCCTTTGTGCATTTGGGTAAGTTAGGGAAACAATACTTTGCTCAAAGGCCAAACTCGCGATCACAAATCAATAGACCTCTGCTGACATCAGCAACTGTCGATTATTGACAGAATATCGATACAACAAAGAACACAAAAAAACACTAGTTTTGTCTTTGTGAAGAAAGAAAAAGGAAAGCTTCAATTTCCCAGGGATGTACTGTATGAAAATGACTCCTTCAGGGCACCAGTCCTCCATCTTGCCTGCAGTCATTAATTAGATCTAATCAACACCGCAGGGAAAAGTTACTGTAACAACTAATTAGCCAAAATGGAGCTTCTGTAATGGGTAACAAATGAACAACAACAGCTAACTGTAGCAGCCTGCTCTATGCTTTATGACTCGTTCAGTCTCAGTGGGAGAGATTTTTTTTGGTGCAGCACCGTCCAGAATTATATCAGCACTTGGTTACAGTTTCCAGGGAATGTCTGAATATTAGGCCCACTAATAGGCTTTGAATGAGAACGTTATGTTGACTGAAAAGTGTTTTCAGATATATATTTTGTCATCGTGCTGTAGTAAAAACTTCTTTTTTTTAAAATTCTTTACCAATTTGGACGCGCACACACACACACACACACACACACACACAACCCTCTGCCAGGTTGCATGTAGTAAGGCCAATGCAAGCTTCCCCTCCAACCCCAGGCCTCAGAGGTCATGAGAAATGTTGGCTTAATCCTTTCTTCGTCCCAACACTGCTTCTGAGAGTCGAGGCAGGGAGTAAAAAAAAAAAAAAAAAGAGCCTTTGTTTCTCTCACAGTGCTGCAAACAAAAGGGGTTGGGATTGGGAAAAGCGTATACACACACCACCTGCAATTAAGAGCTTAGAGTTCGTCCTCTTAGCACAAAACCCTCGGCGACCGAGTGGAGGAGAGGAAACGTCAAGATTAGGTGGGAAGTGCTACGAGGGTATTAGAAAAAGTGGTGAGAATGAGGTTGTTTGTCACAGAATATTACTTACAGGATGCGGGAGGACAGTCACCTTACACCCTGTGGAAGAGTAATTGTGGACAATGTGAGCACTTGTGGCTATTGATGACGACTGAGCACATTAACGACCTGGGTTGGTGGTTTGCACCACAGTCCCACACATCATGATCAGGCCTCTGTTTGTTTGTCCATATGTTGGGTTAAGCCGATAATACGTGGACATCTGCTGAGAAAGAGAAGGTGTTAAGTTGTCATTAAAAGCCCCCAAAACACGGCTGACTCTCAATTGCACTGAAGCAATCCGTTTCTCATACAGTTAAATGTCTGATACATTAGTGGAAGCGTCAGCCTTGCGACGGGAGCCAGAAAGTCATCTGTGTCTAAACAGTTGTCGACTGAACTTTACTCAAAATGCCAACACGTGCAAATTAAAATCAGCCGAGGGAGATGAGATGTAATTAACATCTCTTCAATCAAGCTGGAGTGTTGGAATTATAGATGCATGTTTTCCATTCATTGCTGAACTCCAAGGACCTTAAAGGGCCGTTAAATTACAGTAACACAGACTGGTCAACTACTTTTTTGCAAACGTTTTGATGAGATCACGCTTTTCAGAGCAGACTAGATTCAATTCATATCAATTTTTATACGAATTCAATAAGAAAATGTATGTACAGTATAGGTAGTTGAGTGGATAGTGGAGAGTTGGTGGATATATAGTCTATATCCATAATGTTCTGCTTCAAGGTTGACGCTCTTTTCGCCCGGATGTCCGTTTACCTTACTCTTTCTTTATGTTGGAATTTAAACTCGAATCAGTTTCTGAGGACTATGGTTAACTGCTCCTCAGATCTCTGCAGGGTAAATCCAGACATCTAGCTCGACTATCTGTCCAATCGGAGGTTTCTGTTGAACAACTAAAACAACTTTTGAGCACACACAAGTTCCATCCTAAAACTCTGTACGGGGCTCAGCACCGCCCAAGATGATTGGGATTGGTTTAAAGACCTGCCAATAAACCAGAGCACGTGTTTCTCCCAACCTTGAATGCTGTGTGGGCTGGCCGGACCCTCTTTTGCAGCGCTGTGGAGGAAGGCCTAGGAAAGTCCAAAGTTGGCCATGGGCTGAGGAACCAGTGATTCATTTGCCGATTTGGATTCAGCTGTAGAATCAGGAATTAAAAAAAAAAATCTTCGCATTTTAAGAATTTCTATCTATCCATCCATCTTCATCCGCTTATCCGGTATTGGGATCGCAACCCATTTTAAGAATGTGCGATTCAAAATAAAAACACCACACATGTATCCCATGATTGCTACGTTTTAAGATGAAATGCTAAGTACAGTTTCTATATATTTCTAATGATGAAATAACACATTTAGAGGACTGTGCAGCTTCGGTGGGGGTCTGCCATCTCATATACAACAGCCCAATGACAAATTCATTTCATTTGCATTGCATTTAACCTGCAGTGAAGGCTTTACAGACACAGATGCAGACTTTTATTATAATATTAGGACGTCATTTAGAGACATTTAGAGTCTCTCAACTTCAGTACTGGAAATAGTTACAAAACCCACCGCTACATCCTATATGATCAGGTCAGTTGGTCTCCTCCAACTGAACGGTGTAATAACCACTAGTATTTGGTAAAGTTGCCATCTTAGCTCTCATTTTGTTGCTCCGTCGTGAACTCACTGGAATAATTAGCTGATGCTCCAGCCTCCCTGTAGTTTACAGTTCAGGCACTAGCAGTTGCGTGGTGTACCACTAGTGTTTTGTGGGTCTGCTCAGGGGGGGTGGCACTGCATGGCGCCCGGTCCCGGATCATTTATTAAACCCACATAGGAGCCATGCTGGTAGCCCCGGAGTGGCTGAGGTCCTGTGGTGGGTGGCGGCTCCAGTCCCGCCAGAGGCTCCAGGATGTAGACCGAGAAAGACGTGTAATCCCTCTCTCAGAGCTGGGACGCAGCGGCGATGTAAATATGGAAGGGCGAATGAGGGAGAAAAGGGGAACACTATTACCGAGAAGAAAGCCAACAATTAAGACAAGGATTTGTTTTCATATTATTTCACAATTGTAAAAGGTAGAATTTGTATGCAGAATGCTGTAAAAGATTCAAACCAACAAACTATGCAGAAAAGACTAAGGCATTACCAGAAAGTATCCCCTCCAGTTTACTCTTATTATTGTGGTATTCTTCTGAAGGTTGAAGCTCTCAAACAAATGGACCGGTACACATTCCTTCATTTGACTGCATAAATCAACACATTATCCTTCATTTGAGAAGATGTATTACACCATTCGCATTCGGCCTCACACTGGCACTCGCTCACGCGCTTTAGGTCACTCTTTCCTAATTTGGATCAATTATCCCATTTCCCTCCTCTGAAACAGTGTTTCTCATTCAGCATAATGCTCCAGCTATTTGTCAACGCTGTGTCGGGTGCTCACCTCTTCACTATTCATGTACACTCGTGTCAGGGTGCTGAATGCTAGCTTTCTCTGCTCTCCAAGGCTCATTTGAAATTCAAATATTGCCTCACTTCTGAGCCTCAATAATATTGACTTTCACATACTTTCCACAGGCAACAGGAATAGATTTAGGACAGGATTGTGTTTTTCCTGGACGGTACTGTATGCATGCATCTGGGGTGTTTGGGGCGCATCCAATCAGATGCGGCAGCCAATGCCAGGTTTTGGACAGCACTAACAAATTTCAGCCAAAGTTTATAGAAATTTAAGATTAAGTTATGGTTGTTATACCAATTTACCCAACATGACTTAAGTCCCAAAACTGCACCTCCTGCAAGGTTTAACCCAAATCTCAACATTTCATTTAGCAGTTGTACCCTTGTGTTGTCCTCCCGAGTCAAAAACAACAAAAAATTGACATTTTTGTCCCTTTTTCAGACTTTTTTAGTTTTCACTAACACCACCTTTCTACCATGGTCAATAACCCTCATTAATATAGAACTATACCTAATATTTGAGTTTAAAAAAGCAGAAATTTTGAATTATTTTGACTAATAGTTAAGATCAGAGGAACACACAAATGAGTTTAGTCAGGAATGAAATTGATAAATTGTGTTTGCAAAGAGCGTTGTAAGGATTCCAATCCATTTTTTATGGTGATTTGGTTAAAAAGAAAGTCATATTTCATATATAACCATTTTTTAAAAGGAGGGTTAAACAGTATTCAATTTCAATTTCAATTTCAATTTCATTTATATAGCGCTAAATCACAACAGCAGTTATCTCATTGCGCTTTTCATAAAAGAGCTCTGTGATGTTATTTACAGAAACCCAACAATTATGCATGTATGAATGTTGGCATCCCCAGCAGTTTGCAGAAGGAAGTAAAGTGGAGCCAGCAGCTTCGTCCGTGGTCCACTAGATGGAGTACTACGTCACTGAAAAACTTCTGTCCCAGCAGCAGAGACATGTCTCCAGTATGTCTCATATCATAAAAGGTTTATTATCAATAACAATGTCAGCTCAGAGTGTTGCATGTATGCCAGGACTGAAGACAAATACAATTTATAGTAATGGGACGATATTAGAAGAAACTTTCATTCTCTTTCATCTTTCCTTTGCATTTTTTTCTTCTCATTTTGGTTATACAGTATATTTTTTTTAATTTTATCCATTTAAATGTCAATTTTATAAACTGGTGCTTATGCCATTCTGTGTGTGAGTAGTGTCGAAAACAATCAAGAGAGATTGTCAACCTGTTCATTCTTTTTTAAACTGCAGTAACATATTGTTGGGTTGGAAACTTCAACTATTATTTTCATACTTGATTAATCTGCGAATTCTTGTCAAGATTAATTGAGCAATTGTCTGGATTATACATAATCCAGACAATTGCATGAATTTCCCAGAACCCAATGGGACGTCTATAAATCTCTTGTTTTGTCGGATCAACAAACGATATTCAGCTTACAGTGATATGAAGCTCAAACCCTCAACTGTGTTGTGTTTTTGCATAAAGAATGACTCAAAGGTCCTGAAAACCTTTTTGTTTTTTAATTTGTTCCTTTTTCTGAGCAATAGAGTCCTTTTATGGATTCTATTTTGGTTCTTTCTGAGGATATGATAGATGCCTGTATTTGTAGGTTTGTGCTCTTACTTTTCCTAATTTGTTTTCACTGTTTTGAGGAGGGTGGGGCTCATCTGGATGTCCGTCTGTGGACAGAAGACAGAGTTCAACTGCGTATGAATCAAAATCTAATGACAGTTGTGGGATTGATCCCCCCCCCCCACACACACACACACACACTGTCCCAGAGAGACCAATCACGCAACTCGGAATAAATGATCACTTATTTAGTCATGAATATTCAATGTTACAGTGACATACATTCTACTTCTCACAGGCTTCAAATTATTAATTTCTTATCAAATACATTTTCTACTGATCACTCTATATATATAATTATATATGATGTTTTCCAATGGGGTTGGTTTTCTATGAATGACGACATGATGTACACTGGAATGGTGTCAGATGGGGTGAGTAGAGAGAACACTGGGGCAAAAGCAATATGAAAAAAAGGAACATTGAACTAATTATATATATATATAATATATATATTTTTTTTTTTTTTTTTTTTTTTTTTAAACGGACTCATCATTAAAATTAGAATCTCATTAAAATTTGACATCAAAGTGTAACATCGGCTCCAGAGACACGGGGAGAATTCCCTACAGGCTGCACATCCTGCACACCATGGAAGTGGTTTGAAGGGTGGGGTGGGTGGGAAGGGTGTGGTCGTTTTTTTTAACGATAAATGTAATATGTCTTAATCTCAATATGCCATCACAGGCATCACAGTCTATAGTACAAATTGTAACAGATGAGCCCTACAAAGGGTCCAAAGTACAAAGTGTCTTTATTGACAGCAATGAGAGGGATTATGGCTTGGGAGACACGGCTGTAATCACACACTATCATTACTTTTTAATGACATTTACACTCTGAGATACATTGCAAAACATCCCATTTATGTCAGGTCATTGCCATTCGCACAGCTGTGGTCAAATTAAAGAAGCCTCTTAGGGACAACCTGACTAAACTATTTCAATGGTTACCCATTTATATTGCCGTGCCACCCAGAACATTGCCGTGCCACCCAGAACATCATGACTGTTATTTCTAGGCCTATGTTACCGAACACTGAAAGCTCATTAATCAGACAAATTGAGCACAGGAACTGGGTTTACCATATAGATTTATCCTCCAACCATCTTTTATAAACAACATCCATCATGGTGTGTGAGACAAACTGCACTCGTTCACTCGTATTGTGGAGCATGCGAGGAATACGGAAATGGCAGCAGTGGTCAACTGTGATAATGATGTGGCTAAAACATGATAAATGCTGTGTATGCGCGCTCGTTCAAGTACATTGATTTACCTGTCATCCCCAAGCTCCTCCTCTGCTAAAGCTGATGTATAGAATGGAAGTGGAGTCTTGTGGTGACTGAAAGACTTTGTGAGGAGTAAATAATGTGTTCAGTATTCTCTCAGGGTCCATAATGCAACAGTCCAGCTCCGAGGACACAGCTTTTCCCTCTCAGGAATGCAACTACAGTGCCCTATTGGCCAAAGACACAGGCTGAATGACAACAACTTTGGTACTCTCAAAGACAATGTCAGTGTTGCTTTTAAACGCACTTCTATCTCATTTCATGTATTGTCTACCTTTCCAGGCATCCATTTGTTTCCGTTTATCTCTGTGCAATATGAACATCTAAGTTCAGTCTTGATCTTGGAATTAGTAGTTAATAAAAAAACTTCCCTAACCTGGTCTACGTACTAGATTTTACTAACTAGACTGAGCATGCTCAGGCCAAAAATATAGGAATATTAGGAATATTAGGAATATTCTTGCTAAGCTAAGCTAACCAGGTGCTGGCTCCATCTTCATATGTCCATACGCACATGAGAGTTGTATCAATCTGCTCATTTGTACATGTGTGTATTTCCTCACGTGGCTGAAATTAGAATAGCTTTTATGCTTGCATGTCAACAGGTCCATCTCCATGTCAACAGGTCCATCTCCATGACTACAGACCCATCTCTTTCCACTGTTGCCAAATCATATGACAGTACGGTTGAAAGCTCCAGAAAAAGCAGACCTTAGGATGGGATGGTCATGTCAAAATAAAACACATTTGTCATAAAACTACAGTACAATAAGGTAAATGACAAAAATTAATATGCGGGCTTGAGGTTCACAGATATATGGATCACACATAGGCACATTTAAAGAGTCTGCTGGTTGATTTTCATACGCACACGGGCCCAATCTAAAGGTGTTACAAATTTGCAAACACGCTGTTATGGTCCAAATTTCTATTTTGGACAAATACAATGTTTTCAGTCGTACTATTTCTTTCTGCAGGGGCACTATTCTTTGTAAGAATGCCAGCTCAAGTTGACAGCATCAAATAGAAAGTCCTTTACGACTCATTTCCATGCCAGGCACAAACAAGGCGACAGAGAAAAGACTGAGGAGCAGAAAGGGGTTTAACTGACTGACTGCCATGGGCAGTTTTTCTTTCTCTCCAGCAGAACAGTGTGACGGTGTTTAACTGTGCCAGACTCAGCGAGAGGAGTATTTATTAGTGTATCCTTGAGGTGGTGCAGCAATCGCCCAACATTGACACAGTCTTTAAATGGCCACATCAGCAGACAGATAACCAGTGAGATAAAGAAGAGCATCGCCCGTGCCAGGCCGGGGAGGGTGGGGTGATAGCGAGAAGGGAGGGGGGGTGTATAAATGGAGGCCAATGGGCATTTACAATCCCACGGTCTGCTAGTGCTTCATCACCAGCTGCCTTCAAACCCCACAGCGAGCCCATGGCGTTCAACGGAACCTGGAAGGTCGACCGCAGCGATAACTATGTCAAGTTCATGGAGCAAATGGGTGAGTGTGTGAGAGCCTGTGTGTGTGTGTGCAGATAACTCTGAACGGGTCACTGAATTCATTTTGTACTTCAGCTCTGTTTTTCTGCTGTGGCTGGCCTTCTGATCTTGTTTATGAGTGCAATGCATGTAACTGTATCATGTTTTTCCATGTGGTTTGACATTGCTGCATGGGTTATTACACAATGCAGCGAGGTGTTGATAAGGAGAAGGTGTTTATGGTGCTATCCATAATAACAGCAGTAGCTAAACCAAGCTTTTTCTTTGGATTTGGACTCACTTGGAAAGCAGACTAGTTGGAAGCTTCACATACAAGCAGAGTCTGAGTGTAGCTTTCAACACATAATCCTCCAGCTACATATCTCTGTTTTTCTTTCCCTGTTTAAGGTGTTAATGTCGTGAAGCGAAAGCTTGCAGAGCACGACAACCTGAAGATCACCATCGAGCAGACCGGGGACAGGTTTCAAATCAAAGAGTCCAGCACCTTCCGCACCAAAGAGTTCGACTTCACCCTGGGCGTCCTGTTCGACTACAGCCTGGCCGATGGCACCGACGTCTCAGTGAGTGCTTCAGACCTTATCAAACCAGCAGCAGCTGGTCCAGGCGATGATTCTGATGATCATTTCAAGGCATGGTTTGCTTCAGGCAAATATGAGTTCTTTGTTTTTCAAGCTTGATAGATTATTCGCTAATGGGAAAGTGCAAAATAAGCCAACTAAAGCCAATGGACAGGTTCCAATGAACGCTACAGGGGGTAGGATGCAGCAATATAGTTGCTGGAATGAGGGTCGACTGAATATGAAAACCCATGGAACTCAATGTATACTGTACACAAATGTAACACACCATAAGAAGAGCATTAAAGAGCTTCTATCACCAAGTGTGTGTTTTCCACCAGGGCACGTGGGAGATGGAGGGTGACGTGCTGAAAGGCAAATTCACCAGGAAAGACAACGGCAAGGTGCTGACCACCACCAGAGCTCTGGTGGGAGGGGAGCTCGTACAGGTCAGTGGGTCCACATAGTATTTCATCAATAATACGCAATACGTGCATTTGTTTTCTTTACATGAATGTCTCTGAATACACTAAATCACCTCTCTTCCCCCCCCGGCAGAGTTACAACTATGAGGGAGTGGATGCTAAGAGGATTTTCAAGAAGCAGTAACCCGGAGTCTGAAGTTCATATTTTATATTATGTAGATCACAAGATGTAGATCTGTAGATCTTTTTCTAACAATAAGACACGGTTAAGTGTGTGCTACGTTATATACGTCAAAAAAAAGTATAGTTGACCACAGCATTGCAAAGACAAAAATATCAAACTTTAATTAAAGGAAGGTGCCACAAATTAAGATATTATATATTTGAGAGACAGCTAAAAGACAGTATAACAGGTTCTGCAAACAACACAAGACATCCATCGCCATGCCAGTGTAATGTCCCTAAGAAACAGTCTCAGCAACCAGTGTCCCAGAAATAGCTGAGGACTCAGAGAGTTTTTTTTTTTTACTTTGCCCAGATTTCGAAATTTTGTCACTGACATTTGTATTTCCACTCTTCCACAAAAAGAATTGGGACTGGAATTCCATTTGTATTTCTCCCTGCATTGAAAAATGTCATTTAAACATTCATAGCAGGACATCTTTTCAGAAATGATGTCCCAGTTACTCATAATAATCCACAGAGTTTTCAGAGGGACTACTTTATTGGTACAACGTAGTTGTACCAATAAAGTAATGTCCCATGGGCGCTGTTCATGTGTTAATGGATTATCCAAAGTAACAAACAAAGTGTTTCTGGTAATATGCTACTGTTTTCAAATGTCATTTATCCATGGTGTGAGCAATGCCAATGGGAGCTCTTCAACTTCCATGGTAATGGGGTGGAAGCATGAATACCTCAAAATCTGGGCACAAAATTATCAAAAGAAATCAGCATGATTAGATACAACTAGAGGTGAGTGAGACACTGTTTTTTTTGGTGTAATTTGGGCGGATTTGCACTTTAAATGTCCCCAACAGTAGAGATGGAGCGCAGCTGACTGAAACATCACCGTGCTGTTAGCTGCACCAGCATTTAGTCTGCACCCTTATAATAATCATCCACCACAACATGACGAATATTGGTCAAATTGCACTAAGGGTTCTCATATATTATATAGTCTGTAACAATAAAGCAGTTGTCATCAGTCTAATATTGGTGTACTGGTCTTTTTTTAAGATTTAATGAATGAATGAATGAATGAATTATGAGTCTGTTGGTTAAAAAGTCTCCAAATAGATAGATAGACAGACAGATAGATAGATAGATAGATAAATAGATTGACAGACAGACAGACAGACAGACAGACAGACAGACAGACAGACAGATAGATAGATAGATAGATAGATAGATAGATAGATAGATAGATAGATAGATAGATAGATAGATAGATAGGTAGTTTATTGATCCCAAATTACAGTGTTACAACAGCAAAATATCAGACACACAGCGCACATACAGAATATACATGAAACAATAGGACACAATATATGTGAAATAATAAATAGGATAGAATACAAGAACAAATATTTAAAATGAACACAAGTCAGGAATACAAATGTACAACTACTAAACTAGTATTGATAAAGATGTAAGATGTAAACCTATTGTGCATGTTGCACCTTGTGCAGCGGTGATGTCTCTGAGTGTTATCTAACACTCAGGGTTAAAAAGTTGTATTGCCTGGGGGGGGGGTGAAGTCATGTAGCCTCCAGGCGTCATTCAACTGATATTACGTCATCATGATCCAGGTCAAAGATCACGTCTCGCCGATTACATTTTACGAGCATTTAAATTGCTAATGGTTGTCTTGGATTCTGAGGACATCATGTCCCATGACCTCAGCGTTTCAGACTCTGCTTTAAAGTCTCTCCCTCACAGCACGGCTGCAGCCGCTCACGTGATGACAGCAAGGTCTTGTGCTGTCATGTGCTGGCCTTTGGGTGCTACTCTCAGCAGTGGGTCTGAACAGAGGAACAGAAAAACACACCAGGGAGATGAGGATTTCTCACATGATGACAAAATCAGTGCAGATATATAGATATATATGTGTGCAGTGAGTCTCTCTGAGCACAAGAGGGCGACCTGTCTCTATTGTAACTTTAGCATTGAACCACTAGTGTAGCTACTTCCGCACAGCATGGAAGCTAAAACCAAATTTCAAATGGAACTTTTGGACTAGTACCAAGAGGTTTTAGGATAACAAATACATAAAGATACTGATGGATGGATGAAACCAGGGTCTGGAGTAATAACTGTTGTTATGACTATGGATCTGCACCGAGTGCTAAAATAGTTTTAGATTAGAGATGTGGGAAACTATCTTTAAGGCTGTTTGTCCAGATTGGGAAATATTATGGAAGCCTATTTCTGCTAGGAAGAATTAAAAAAGTAGATGAAATGTACTAAGACAAAATGAGGGATTTAAAAGTCAGAAGTTTGACTCAACATTGAGATTTTTATCATGTCTAACTTTTCCTCATCTTTTTTTTCCGGCAGAAATTGGCTTCCATATAACAGGGTTGAGTAGAATATCCTCCATAATCAATATGTATATTCTAGATAATTCCTTCTAATAGACAACTGGTTTTCAGTGTAATGCATCAGACCGATGTCTTTTTATAAAACTTTACATAAAAACCCTTCAAGAACATCTTTTGTTATCTTTTAAGCCAGATTTGTCTTGAAATGATTAATCTATAACAACATGTACATGTTGTTATATGTTATAATTATACCATCCCGTCATGATTCCAGCATAAGATAAGATAAATCACAAATTTTTTTTTTTTTGCTGGATTCATGAAAGCCAATGCAAAATTTTAAATAGATCCAAAAATCCTATATCCAATAACTAATAAAAGAGTAAAGTTACTATCATCCTTACAGACATCCATTTAAACCTGGACAGTCTGAGCAGCAATCGATTGCAGCCCCCCCCCCCACTGAGCCCTGAGTGGCACCCTCTTTCATGAAGGTATAAACCCACTCGGCACAAGGCTAATCTGGCCAAGGCGGGGCTGCTTTGAACACCCGTTTGCCCCTGAATCCACCATGGGGGGGGTGAAGTCCTCCGAGAGAGCTCAGATGCCGGGAGGTTCCAAGGCTGTGAGCTCGCAGATCATCGTGCAAGAAAAATGAGGAAAAACAGGTTGGTGGGCCTCCTTTCTTTTTGGGTTAGGCTCTGCAGTAAAACTGACTTTCATGCTTTCCGTTTCTAAATTAGCAATACTTTTAATAAGGTCGTTGGGTCCAGAGTCACAGTTGGTACAGGTGTGTTTTGGCACACGACCTTCAGCCTGTGTTTTCCCAAGCCACATACATACAGTACATTTTTTGATTATTATTTAACCTTTATTTAACCAGGAAGTCCCTGGAAGAAAGACAGCACACCAGTTTCAATTTAAATAGAAATACAGCATAGTCAAATCCCACATAGTGGAAAGGAACAGGTCAACATGTGGCAGTTGCATTTTTTGAATTACATGGCATTAAAATCATTTAATGGGACTAGATCATTTAGATGGAGCATACACATACAGAATATTTGGTCTATAATGATGATTAACAAAATCCTCATCATCTGATATTGCTCAGAATTTGACAAAAACCATATCTGGACATGCATTTTGTCTAAACTAGGTTTCATAATCAAGATTTTAATGGGTCACGGGCATGTAAACGTATTCAGGTACTACCTCAAGTACAAATAGAAGTTATTGCTATTTTATGTTATTCCACTACTACTATAGTTGAAACAGTCTATAACCTGGTTTTTACATTTCAGTTTTGATACTTTTCACCGAATTAAAGGATGGAGTACTTCTTCCAGCACTGATTATCTTGTAATGTGTTTTCAAAACCATTGGGCAGCGCTGTGGAGCTGTGTATCTTCTGAGAGAAAAGGGCCTTTGGTCGTTCTATGATGTCATCCTCAGTCAAGTTATCACATGACACACACCCTTTTTTAGATGTTTTTGTCACATGTTGTGTGCGAGAATATACACAATAAAGTTAATGGGGTGAAAACAGACACCACACACACACTATGTGTATAGGCAGACACACACACCCTACAAAATGATTGGATCTCACTCCAAATTCTTAAAATAACATCTCTATGTACTTAACTGGAATGAAATAGTAGACTGAAGCAACATGGAATCAGTGAGAAAGAGGAAAGCAGTGGGAAAGTTAGTCTTTGGTGTTTGGATTGCTGTGAGACCGAGGGAGCACGGGCCCACCCAAGGGAGATGAAAGATGAGAGAGGAGGAGGAGGAGGAAAAACAGTGAGAGGTGGACAGAGCAAAGACCGAGAGCGAGGACAAGGAGAGCGAAGAGAGGACAGTGCAGAAAGAAAACACTACTCACCTTACCACCCCCCCACCCCCACCCCCGCCTCCCTGCTGTGAAATCAAATTCACTGACTCCGAAGCCAGCTTATCTGAGGGAGTAAGCATCACAAAAGACCCCAACAGTGCAGTGGGCAGTATCAGGCCTTTGATTGGGCAATCTTTCCAAGAAAACACAACCCCCCCCCCCCTTTTTTTTTTGGTCCAGTCACTGTTTAGACAATGACTGTGCAGACCTTTGCAGACAGATGCAGGCTGCTGAATGATGAGTCACCAGTCAGTCAGTCAGAGCTGGATAATGCCTGAGCCTTTCCAAATGCCTCGAGACTTGGGAACTAGTATTTAGGATTCATGCCACTGCACGTGCTCAGATGTGACTTTTACCAGCCGTGGGAAGTGTTATTATGATGATGATGAACTCATGATTATACATGAAATTTAAGAAAGAACATGCATGATTGTTTGCTCATGTCACTTCCTCTTCTGCAACTTAACCCTCGTGTTGTCCTCGGGTCAAATTTGACCGGTTTACAAAAACTTTTTAATATAAGAAATATGTTGAAAAAAGGGACAAATGTTTTGAAAAAAACTACAAAAAAGCAGGAAAAAAGAGACAAAAATATTCTTTTTTTTAAACGCTGAAAAAGTGACCCAAAAAATAGGACAAAGTGACAAAAAAAACATCAAAAACACTGGAAAAAGGGACAAAGAAATTGTTCAAAAACAATTGACTAAAACATGATTAAGTCAAAAAAGTGACAAAAAATAGGAATACAATTGACAACAACGTTGAGAAAAGTGTAGAAAAAGAACAAAATGTTGAAATTTCAACCCAAAAAAAACACAAAGTTGCAGGTCAACGGGAAGACAACACAAGGGTTAAACAAAGGTTGGTATTACAATGTCTTTATAATATTAGATAAACTAAATGTACAAATGTTTCACATGCAAAACAACCAGAGAATGGAAATGAAAAGCTTCTTAACCAGGTAAATGTGGTGCATAAATTCATGGTCTCTAACGAATGAATTGTAGTCATTAAAAAACAGAATAATTATTATAAATTGTCACTTTGGTGATCTCCTGACTTTACATCTAGTGCCATAATCAGGCCAACATTTCAACTTCTTCTACTTTGGTTTGTGACCAAACACCTGCACAATTACTGGCTCAGATGTACTCTGTGTTTGGTGGTAATTAGCTAAATGCTAGCATGCTAACCCACTTCACTGAGAACAATAACATGGCAAACACATGTGCTAAACGGCAGCATGTTAGCATGCTGACATTGGCATTCAGCTCATAGCGCAACAGTAGCATGGCTGTAGACATCCTGTTCTCTGGCTACACTCTAGGTTAGTTATGAATAACAATTGAAAAGGACAAGTTATTGGTTGAACTGCTTACAAGTCGTGAACATATTGCATGGACATGTGAGGATGAGGTCACAAGGAGACATCATGGACACACTGTGAATTGACACTCTCATCCGGTACTGTGTGTAACTGAGGTGTTAGATCGCACACCACGGTGGCACGGTTAGAGTAAGCCGTGGTCAATGTTTTACTGCTGTTCTAGGGACATAACAACAAAATACAGACCCTAGTGTCTGAGTATTGGAAAATTCCGATGTATGAGATATTTAATTCCACTGTAGCTTTGGATGGCACGGTGACGAGTACATAAAACCATTTCAGCAAGGACATTTGTCTAACATGCTGCAACTGGAAGAGAATAATAATAATAATAATAATAATAATAATTTTGACTTATATAGCGCCTTTCACAAACCCAAGGACGCTTAACAACGGGGGGGGGGGGGGGGGGTTAAGAATGAGTGAAAGGGGACAGAAACACCTCTCTAATGGACTTGTCTAAGGGAGTAACACCATTACAAAGTGTTGCCAATTGGATGTATGCATGCACCCACAGGCACTTTTATCCCCCACTTTACTCCACTCTGTGTAACCCCTTCCAGGCATGGACGAGCGTGTGTCACGTGAGACGCTGGCGCGGGCCACCCGGTGTGACTGAGCAGACCGAAGAGAGGAGACAGCGAAGAGAGAAACTAAATTGGCTGTGGCCTCTGTCTCCGGGGGTAGCCAGCCCGAGATAGATGGGCTATTCTTACAGAGGGTAGTGAGAGGTCTCCGGCTCCCCTGGTACACAAAACCACTTTATAGGATCCCACATCATGTTTTGATGGCCTCCTAGGATTGAGGGGGAGGTGTTAGCCGGTGACAAGTGTGAGAGAAAGGTAGAGGAAATAGAGCTTGGTGCAGGTGGATTTCTTTGTAGGGGAAAAAAAAGGGTAACTACAAGTTGGGATTCTCTTCAAGTGTGGAGCCCCAAATGTGACAAAAGGAATCAGTTTGTGGAAAAATCCTCTAATCAGCTGATCAGACTGAAAGACACTCTCTCACACGCTCTCTCTCTCTCTCTCTCTGTCTCTCACACCCCCACACACATTGGTAGATCCATCCCTGGCCCTGCAGTCCCATGTCAAAGTGTCCTTGAGCAAGACACTGAACCCCGAGTTGGCCCCGATGCTGCCCCATCGGAGTGTAAATGCGTGCGAGTGTTTATCTGATGAGCAGATGGCGCCTTGTACGGCAGCCTCGGCCACAGTGTGTGAATGTGTGTGAATGTGTGTGAATGTGTGTGAATGGTTCCCGTACTGTGTAAAAGCCCTTTGAGTAGTCATAAAGATGAGAAAAGCGCTATGTAAGAACAGGCCGTTTACATTAGACACAAGTAAAGTATGACATCTTATACTGGTATTTCTTTTTATTTCCTTTTGAGTATCTATGGAACAGATTTGACGATATACACATTGGTGTTTTTAGGCCTATTGCTCTGATAATTCTTTTGTGTAGTTTTGGGGCTCAATACTGCAATACATGAAGTTAAAGCGTGTCTCATGAGGCATTTCACAATAACATTCAGAAAAATGAAAAAAATGTAATCACGACAGCAGAGATGAGGTCAATCTTTAATGGCAGACGGCCTGAAATGTCTTCATTTAACATTTTCATAAAAACTCATTTTGATCACTTTTTTTGGGGGGGGGGGGGGAAGGGGGGGGTTCAAACAAAAACCATCTGCAATTCACTGAAATACAGTTTCTCCTTACAGCGGCTAAAGTACATCCACATCAACAGTACTGTATGCATCAAGAAAAAGAAAAGAACACACACACACACACACACACACATGCCGTGAACATGCACAGAACACACAGGTACGCACATGGTATACTGAAAGGAGAAAGGAATAGTTGTCATTGACAACGGGAGGGGGGGGTCGTCATTTTCATTTCCAGGAACATCTGTACCGCACTGCTGGCAAAAAGACCCATTCGTTCAATGGATTTCTCTGGATTTCACAGTGAATTATGAAGGTAAAACAGTATTCATATATCAGATACAAACACAATAAGCTCTAGAAAATTACCAAATGAATATACAATTAAACTTACAGTAATACTTACAATTAATTATATGATGGGCATCTTTTAGGAAACATAATACCCATAAAAACACACACGCACACACACACCTTATAAATACTTGTTCTAATAAATTTGGTGCCACACCTGGCCTTAAAAAAATGTCTCTAAAAGCAAAAACTGCTCCAGAATATCAGTTGACATAGTGTGCATATTATTAGTAATATTCATCAAAAACACTGACTATATGATTCAACCACTCCAATATGATTGTACACACCAGGGCTAAAGATTTGTTTTTCTTACAGTATTTAGTTTTGATCCCCCCCACATCAAAATTGGGCCCCGGCCTTACAGAAGAAGTCAAGAATCAAGATAATTTTTTAAGACTGCGACCTGATGAGAATTTTTTGGGGTCCCAAAAGTCACGGAATTGACACGCGAAAATATGTCAAACAGCAAAGACGTTATTGCAGGCCCAGAATTACAAAAAGATTATTAATATTTTTTTCTTTTTTTTTTTACCCCCAATTCCTTGTTTTTCCATTTTTGGGTAATCACTTGGCTCCCTTTTGACCAAAAAAAAAAAAAAAAAAAAGCCAAATTCTAAATTGTCCTTTCATAATTTTTGGGGGCCCAAAAAAAAACAAAAAAAAAATATCTTCGAAAACAGCGGGACTACAAAAAAAACCGGGTTTTCCACTCCCCAGTCCTCCAGTTAAAAAAAAAATAAAAAAAAAAAAATGCCTTTTCTTTTTGTTTCCCTCTCCCCCTCACGGTCTTTTCCCTTTTGACTCATTGCAGTTTTCGTTCTGGGTCCTCCCCCCTTCACCGGGCGGCCCTTTTTAATCCCCCCCTTCTTCCCCGGGGTTGACTCCATGGGGTTACCGGGGAAGGACCAAAAAAAACAAAACCCCAAAATAGGCGCCCATGGGGAAAAAACCAAAAAAACACCCCCCGGCAAAACCAAAAAAAGCCCGGGTGGTTTTAAAAAAAGACGGAGCCCCCACAGGACTGCTTTGGTAGGGCGGGGGGGACTTACCCAATTTCAATGGAAAAAGGAACGGGAAGGGAAAAAGAAAAATTTTTAAAAAGGAAATTCCCCTCCGCCCAATTAAGCACGACATGGCCCATCATACAAACCATTCCACCACGTTTTGTCAAAAATATTTTTCGTTTTTCCCCCTTTAAAATACTAAAAATGTACAGCTTGGGTTTTTTGTTTTTTTTTTCTTTTTTTTTTGCAAAGCAGGGTCCACATTATTTGAAATCGTAAAAACATTGATAAAGATATACAGTAAGTAATAATTTGTCGTTTATAACATCACCCGGAGCGTTTTTGGCCGAAATTTTTTCCGTACGTTGGCCTCGAAGTGGGCTAAAATTTCACCTTATACACTTGCATATCAGGAGACGAAAAAGGCCCCCTAGCGCTACAGGGCCGGCAGTCCCTTTCATTGAGTGTCGGGGTGGGGGGGGGGGGGGGGGCAAAGCCAAAAAACCAAAGCGCGCGGGAAAATTTTGTAGTAAAATATAAAAACAAAAAAAGATTTGGGAAAGGACTTTAGGGGGTTTGGGGGGGGGGGGGGGGGTGTCGATGGTGATGGAGGCTGGGGGAGAAAGTCCGAGGCCCCCGAGGGGTGCTGCCAAGGGAGGACGGAGAAACAGAAAAGGGGGGAGGTTTTCCATGGTCACCCCCAAAACCTTAACTAATGAAAAACAGGGGGCGTGGGAATGGCACGAACAAACACATTACACAACCACAAAGGTAATACTCAGTGAGGCCACAACACAAAAAAAAACTGTTCTTTTCCGTCCCATTTTTTGCACCGCCGGTATGAGCCCGGGCCACACACAGAACACACCCCGACAAAAAGTTCAAAAAATGCGTCTGGGGTTTTTTCAAAAAAATTTTGGTTTAGAAAAATGAAGCACGCACAGACGAAAGTTAAAATGTTTTTGGGGCGGGGTTTGGGGTGCTGCGTTCGTTCAAGCAGATGCTTTGGGAGGCGAAAACCACCAAACGCCGAGCTTTTACAGCCTCTTTCCCCAAATCTACACTTTCAAAAATCGGACATGGGCCCGGGGGAGAGCGAGGTGGATTTACAACCCCCACGCCCCCGCCTGTTGGATTCAAGGCACAAAGTCGGGCCCGTTAAACTCACCGACGGGACGGGGGTTTAACAGCCGGAGCAGGCAGTCCCCCTGGTTTTTAATTTGGACAAAGAGGGAACGCCCGTCACGGGCCCCGGGCCCCCAACACATCAAGAAACCTGAGGACGCAAAGGAGGCAGAGTCTTAGTGAAGGGAACAAGGTGCAGCGCCCTCCTGACTGAGGGTGGGGTGTTTCTGTTGAGGCTGTTTAAGGTGTTGACTCAACATCAACAAAATCCTTCAAACTCAAACCAGACAGGACCTCATGATCCAAAGCAAAGTACAGCTGTGTATGGAGCTAAGCTGAGCTTTAAAAAGGGATACGCCATCAATTTGGTATTTATTTATTTATTCCTTAAATGTCCCATGACATGGGGCTCTTTGGATGGTTTTATATAGACCTTAGTGGTCCCCTAATACTGCATCTGAAGTCTCTTTTATATAGACCTTAGTGGTCCCCTAATACTGTATCTGAAGTCTCTTTTATATAGACCTTAGTGGTCCCCTAATACTGCATCTGAAGTCTCTTTTATATAGACCTTAGTGGTCCCCTGATACTGTATCTGAAGTCTCTTTCCTGTAATTTAGCCATGTTGCAGAATTACAGCCACTAGAGCCAGTCCTACAAGACAAGGTGGAGGCTGGGGGTGTGGCTTTGACCAACTGCCACTTGTCTCTCTCTCATGGGTGGGCCAAATTCTCTGGACAGGCAAAGCAGAAAAAGGGGAGGTAACCTTGCTCCTTATGACCTCATAAGGAGCAAGATTGCAGATCGGCCCATCTGAGCATTCATTTTCTCAAAGGAAGAACAGGATACCCAGGGCTTGATTTACACCTTTCACCATTTCTAGCCACCTGGGGAACCATAAGCAGGCATGGGGAATGCATATTAATGTTAAAAAACCTTATAAAGTGAAACATTCATGCCATGGGACCTTTAAAGTTGGACTTAAAAGAAAGGGGGAAAGAAAATCGACAGAGTAAAGGCAGCAATATCATGAATTTAAGTCCCTAAAATGGGTCAAGCTTCAAAAAACACTGGATCCTATCCCACACTTCCCATAATGCAACTCAAGCTTTCATTTGATGCTCTCTGTCTAGTAAACGGACACACTTTTTGAACACCCCCCCCCCCCCCCCCCCCGATTTGTAATGCAGGCTTTCTCTTAAAGTGTTGTCTTCGAGCCCACGCCTTGAGCAGTGTCTCTAAAGTCATTTTCTCACACTCAACAAAGCTCCTCCAGAGCCACAGCAAACATTACAAAACTGTGTTAGCGCACGCTCTAGCCGGTAAACTGATTACGACATGTAAAATCAGCAGACCAACCCTTCAAAAAGACAAGTTTCGCTGTCTTTTGCAAAAGCTTTCAAGCTCAAAGTCCAAATGTGACACACAGGATGTCAGCTGACAACAGTCTTAAGTCCTTGTGTTGAACTTCTGCCTAACAACCGTATCTCCCATGATTCCTTTCCACCACAACTCCACCAGCAGACCGAAGAGAAAGGTCAACACTCTGACCCCTGACCAACCCCCAGATGTGTCACCAAAAATAGACATGTCTCGGAGACCGTGGAAACTCGGGTTTGGAGGGGGGAGAGAAGGGGGGGGGGGGGGGAGACTGGAACAATAAACAATTAGTAAACCAAACATGACCTTAAGAGACAGAAAGCAGGAGACAGACTGTTGCAGGGGAAGAAGGGAGACGGGCTGAGAACTGTTCCCCGTTCAGAGAGTGTGCGTTTTGGAAGGGGCACGGCTGGCCTAGCTAATGCCCTGTTGCGCGTTCAATCAAGGAAGAGGGAATCGATGTCTCATACAGCCGCTTGGCTAAGCTAAGGAGACGCATACTTCCAGGCCACCCTATTTGTTCTGGCTGAGACACCAAGGTTAAAGATTGGGTTGATCATTGAACACGTCGGTGCGGATTAGGGAAAGGTTTAGTGATTCGCGAGCTTAATGTGTTACATCCAATAACTCGGCCCAGGAGCACAATGTAAGATAGGCAAACAAGTAGTGTTTGAGAATGTGGGAGGCGACTGTTTCTCTTGAATGTGTGCACTCTTTTCTTTTTCTTTTTTTTCCCTTTTCAGCTAGGCTTCACGCAGCAAATGTTCCCGCCTGTGTTATCAGGGATCAGTGATCTCATGCTGCAAATGAAGAGAGAGAAGACTTGTTTAAATATATACAAAATAAAATCCATAGTGCAATGCTCTAGCTCTCCACCGTCTGTAGACCATGTTTAAAAGGACCACGCTGCTGTGTTTTAGAACGTTGGAGGTATTTTTTTGGCACCCAATCTGGCATCACTGTATGCTATGAGAATCAATTTGCACACTCTTGCATTGTGTAATCCACCACAGCGAACGTCAAGTCTGCATTTAATCTTGTCAAAATAGGAGCCGGGTAGATACATTTATACACTAGCAGCCAAGTTACAAAACACTCGTACGGTCCTTTACGATTTCTACCTGTGCGGCACGACCATGAAAAAGAGCCCTGTCTGAAGCCCTTTTAATCCAGAGAAAAGCCTTTAGGCCCTGGCTGTGTTTCTCACATACCAGCCATGGCTGCTGGAGCTGGGGTGGTGATGAATGCAGCTGCTGACATGTATCTAGCTCCTGAGACCCGGCCACAGTGTAGCTATACTCTGTGTGTGTGTGTGTGTGTGTGTGTGTGTGTGTGTGTGTGTGTGTGTGTGTGTGTGTCAGTGGGGGGCTAAGGAATAAAGTCCCACTTCCTTATTAGAAGGGGCCCCAGCTGGCCCTCAGTTCTCCAGTGGGAGACAGGAACCACTGGTTTTGTCAGGCTATTGGCCAAAAAGTGCCCCAGGGTGGGCAGGCGCAGGTGCGCGCACACACACACACACACACACACACACACAAACACACACACACACAGACACACACACGCAACTCCCCCACCATGTCTTGTCAGATGGAAAATCCGGATTACCTTTCCCTCCAGTTCACTAGGCATTAATGTCCACTATTAGGTTGTCTTTGGATCTAGCTCCGTGCCAGAGCATGAATGTCAAATATAATTCTGCTTCAAAAACATTCAACATGAATGAATAGCCCAGGGGTATTACAATAACAAAAACTTGCATTGTAATATGTTTGAAAAGAGTCCGCAGTGGGGAACTACCTGTTTAAACTGCCATGAAGTGACACTGCTGTAAATGAACATTTCAAAATTGCGCTCTCTTTGACAGGCAGGACGCCAGTTGATTAGGAAAGCCACGTACTATGACCGTGAGCGGTCCCCGTCCGTCAGATGCTGAGACAACCGTAAGCCTCCCAGAACTGTGGAGCTGGAAGCTACTTTGAATTCCCGTTGTGAAGGTTTGCCGTCACCAGACGCCCGCAGCATGAGTTGCAATTCAGAAACGCAGCCTCTTTTTCAATGAACGCATGTCCCATCAATAGCAGACGGATTGTACAACGGTGGTGCAACACAGACAGCTTATCTCTCTAACCGCGGTTCAAGTTTATTCTTGTTGTCTTGCAGCTAAAATGGTTTCAAGTGTTTCCCAAACACAATGCCTAGCAGACTGCATTGCACAAATAAGTAACACCACTGTCACAGGCCGCATAAAGACATCAAGAGACTGTTTCTAACTTGAGTGTATCCACTGAACAGAGAGGAAGGTTAAAAAAAACACACACAAAAAAAAAAAAAAAACATGTAAGCTGGTGGTTTGCAAAGCTGAAAAATGTCAGGGACAAAATGAGCAGCGAGGCTAACTGAACAGTAACACTGACAGTTGACGGTTAGTAGGAAACGACCAGTCTTTTATTTATTTTTTAATCATGGTTACCATAGAAATACAGTGTACCCTGAGTCCCTACATCCCTATTACTATACAAACGTACTTAACTTGGAGTTATGTCTTCCAGTGTGATTGAGCTGCAAACACCACTACACTGAAAAACTTTAACGGCATGCTTAGATGCAAAGTCATTTATATTAAGTGAACACGCTGATGGATACTCATAACCATTTTGTTGATACATATGATGACATGATTGGGGAATGGAAAGTAGTCCTTGGAAGTGTTTTGGAAGGTGATATGCATTTAGATATCTAATATCCTAAGTAGGAATATTCCTTGTTTCCCACCTTTTCTATATACACTTTTTATCATATTTTCTCACTTACCTTTAGTGATATTTAGTCACATAGATAGTTTTGGACAAAATTGTTCAGGTCATACTAAATCTCAAATCTACAACATCTCTTTCCAGAAACAGTGTCCATGTCTTGTGGGAATTACTAGAACTGTTGGGTACTATATATATATATATATATATATATATATATATATATATATATAAAATCCATGATTATAGTGTGGTCTAGACCTATTCAATCTGTAACGTGTCTTGAGAGAGATAACTCTTGCTATGAATTGATACTATAAATAAAATTGAATCAAATTGTTAATCTGGATAATTCTGATAACATTGTGGACAATTTTCAAGAAATAACTGGAGAAAAGTCTTACGTCCACAGTTTTGACATTTGTATGACCTCAACGCTTTTGTTTATGTGCCTGCTGTTTTGCATTTGCCTGTGAGAGGCCTTGTGATTGGGCACATACACTGCACACTACATGATTTGAGTGTGTTGCATTTGTGTATATGTGATGCAGTGGCCTGTAATGATAATAATATTCCGACATGATGTCTCAGCTGCACTTCACCCTTTACTGAGAGCCGGATGTGGGGATGTTGTTGTTTCATTGAGGGGCTAATATCCACTGGGGCAGCCTGACCGGCCTAACAACTTCCTCCTGGTTTGATAGAGGAGTAATTATTTCCTCAAAACCCCTCCCTCCTCCACTCCCTTCCTCCTTTGCCCCCTCTGACGGAGACAAAATCCCCCAAAACATCAAATTACTCCAACCTCTTGTTTTTTTGTCAGCCTTTGGAAATATATAAGTCAGCTATGATGCAGGGTTAGAAGGGAACAGAAGAGGACTAGCACCAATCAACAGCTTGATGAATGGTAGCCTCCATGCTAACTACCCTTCCCCCCACTCACTCCCTAAGGGGTCGGGAGAACATGTTTCTTCCTGTCCCAGTGCGTTGGAGGGAGGTTACTGGTGACAGTGTGACTGGCGCCGAGTGCAAATACACACACACACACACACACACACACACACACACACGGACGGACACAGGCAGTCTACACAGATACACAGGCTAGCAGGGGATTTGTTGTGCTTTGTGGTTTTGTTTTTCTACAAGCACAACAGCGTTTAGTTGGTCTGAACCAGAGAGCGAGGCCTGTGTAGCTCTCATGCATGGTTACAGTTGTCTCATGTACTTATCTCAGCACTTATTAGAATCCAACTGCTCTGTGTACTGTCTGCAGCGCCACTATAATTAATTCATCTGCAATTTATTTTTAAATAATGCCGCATTTATTTTAGCCCCATGCTAATCCTTTTTTTTTTAGTTTTTAATAAAAACGGCCCTTCTGGCAGTACCCAGATACCTCAGCAGTTCACGGTGCATGTTCCACATTTACGACCTTTTGGAGCATCACATCCTCCGTCTCTTTCTGTATTTATTATTCTCCACTGCGTACTTTTTCATAATGTGAAAATGCCCAAAAATCTTTTTTAAATTAAAAAATATATTTCATCCAGCCAGGGCTTGACAAAACGGCAAACATGCCCTAATATCTGCTGTACAGTACCAACATGATTATACGACCATATTCAGTGTTTTTTTATGGCTGTGTGAGAGCGTGTGCACAGTAATACACTTTCCTTCACATACAAGTGAAATACAAGTGTCCTTCCCGCAGTAGGCAGATCTGTGGAACCAATAAGTATAATCTCTGATCCTCCAAAGAACCTGCCTGCATGTATAATCTTAATGTACAATCAATGAATTGTTCTGAAACTGAAGAGAATCCTATTATAATCAGTTAATTATAAGCGGTAGAAGAAGTACTCAGATCCTCTTAATAAAGCTGAACTAATTCAATAACATTATAATGTGAAAAGTATCGCTGGTAGTGATGAACCCAGAGAGAAATGTCACCCCTCAGCTCTGCAGAACATGTCAGCCTCTTCCAGCTCGTTGTTTTGGTTCAACGGCCTGCAAATTTACTGTTTTTGGTTCACGCTCACTGCCTTCATTAATGTCGTTGCTAGACAAAGCAAGCGGCTGTTTGAGGCAAAAAAAAACTCTGGTTATCTGACTGTATGCTACCTGCCAGGCACAAAATGGTAAATAGAGTTAGCAACTAGCTAGCTATTAGCAGCTAAATAGCCAGATATTACTTTCAACAGTTAAAACAGAGCTAAAAGAAGAGAGAAGATTGGACCTACAATGGTCAGGTCACCTGAAACCCTACTCCAAATGAATGCTAATGTTGCATCATGATGTGAAATGAGTATGAGTATGTATGTAAAAGTATGTCAATGTTGTGTATGTAGACGTAGCAACAAAATGTATCTACGAACTACAGCTACCAGTACCATACGATATACTTTGGTGTCCCATTAGGGAAATTTGTTGCACACATAAATAAATGTAAAAAGTACCTCTGAATTGAAAGTTGTAGTTGAGTATAAAATAGAAATACGCAAGTAAAGCACAAGTATCTCAAATCTGTACTCAAGGACAGTGCTTGAGTGAATGTACTGAATGGCTTTCATCACTGGTTATAATAACATTACCTATCAAAAGAAGTTGATATTAGCATTTTAGTCATATTTGCTGAGCGCCACTCAGTCCGCTTTATTAAAACACTGGCATCAGAGCTTGTTGGATATTTTGTTTGACTTGCTGCCTTTGATGCCTGAGATCAAGCATCACATCGATCGGAAAAGTCAACCCTCTGTACCCTGTGACTTAAGTCGGGAAAAGAAATGGCGCTCCCTTTCAAAATTGCATCTTTTAAGTTGTATGTGATGATGTGCGAGGACTGGCTGTGGCTCCATTGACCCACTGGGCTTCACACTTCCACACTTACTTCTAAAAAGGCTCATATGTTGTCAACTGGCAGAAATAGGAGTAATTAGGTGGTTAGTTTGGCAGCTAGCTGAATGGAGGTTTTCCATGTGAGGTTTGAGGGCAAGAAAAAAGGGTTGCTTATTTGAACACACCATGTGCATGTAGTAACACCCTGTGATATTCCCAGCATATATTTAGGAATATCTCAGCGCCTGTTTAGACCAAGTGTCATAACATTTACTCATGTTTTTTCACAGCAAGGCACAATGTACACCCATGTACACCCACATCCATGTGTGTTTTTGTGTGTGTTGTTACTCACACATACTTCAGCAGAACTGCCTGGACTTCCATCCCTGAGGAGTTCCATCTGCAGGTGGGAGCCAGCGAATCTAAACACACGTAATCACACATACATTAACACACACGCACAAACATATGCATACAGATAATTGTTTATATACAATTCGTACATGTTTTCATACAAACTGTACTGTAATATTCACTTTATTGAGTACTTTTGCTGTAATAAAATTATGTAACCTCAAGGAATAAAGATATTTAAAGGAATAGTTTCACATTTTGAGAAATACGCTTATTTGCTTTCTTGGCCGTGTGCAGTGACAGTCTCTGCTGGTTGCCTGCCAACCTCAGTGACAGGACTCAAGGAAGGCTCCCTGATCCCCCCTCCCCCCCTTCAATCTTTAGGCCGGGTTCACATTCACACATTTTGGCAGTGGCGGCCAAAAGGAGGAGACGAAAAAACAAAAAAACGACGTTGCGCTGTGGAGACCAATCATGTAACCGGCGATCAGTAACGGCAGTGCGTTTTGAGGCAGAGTCCTATACAGTAAACATCACTGCCTCTATTGTTGCCACAAGAAAGTTTTAAACACTATGAGGGTATATAAAACGAAACACAAGCACTTAACTGCCCAGGAGTTTGTGTAACAGCTGACTGTTTCCTGTAACAAGCTCCAGCAACAATCGCGCCGTCTCTTTTCGCTCTTTCTCCGTGAAATGACGCTGCCTTCAAGTGCGGTCGGAAATGTTGAGATCTATAAACGATCTGACGGGGGGGAATGGGGGGGGGGTTAAAGAACACAACAGGACGTCACACAAACGGGCCATTTAAGTGATACCCCTACCGTCGCACAACCCTGCGGCAAATCGCCGGGGAGACTGATCTAGTCGGAATTAAGCCTTAGCAGCTGACTGTGGCTGCATATTTACTATAAAAACATGAGAGCGGTATAAATGTTGTCATCTAACTCCCGGCAAAAAAAGCGAATAAGCATATTTGCCAAAAACTTTCTTAAAATCTTGTAAGTTACTCTTTCCTAGTTAGTTAATCTCTGACATTAGCATGTAAAATGTGTTACAGCAAGACAGTTACCACAGGAGGACTTACTGGTTTTCTGAGAGCTATTGCTTTGCTACCAGCCAGTTGCTAACATTTAGCAATCACATAAGAGAAGTGTAATCTAAAAGATGACAGCAGCTGATCAACCAGGGAGCCAGAAAGCTGAACTCACGTCAACATAAAACAGATTTGAACAAGTAGTCTTTTGTGTGCGTCATAAGACCGGTTCATATACATATTTTTATCTCTCACATCAGCATCTTTTCAAGGTCAGAAAGGGGTTGTGAGATGCTAACATTACCCATAACCCCCTAATGAAATCTCAAAGCCAGATTTGCTTTGTGTCAGTGTGTGCTCACATGTGAAAAAGATGCCAGCTAGGCAGATTCAGCTCGCACTCATCTTAAATTCTGACATCATCTGAGTTTTAGATTTAGTACCTTTGCTAGGGGCCTTCATACTTAAATAACCTTGGTATCTGTATTATGTATGGTAATATAATCTATAGACTTCCTAGCAGAGATTAAAAAAAAAAGACATGGAATAACCCGGACATGGTAATATGTGTGTACGGAGAAATCATTACAAGATTTAAAAACCAATCAACAAATGAGAATTCAGAAACAGAACGTCTAATACTGAGATCATATTAGCGTCAGCCAGCAACAAACAGGCTTCATGAGAAGAATTTCAAGAGATCAATAATGAACTCTTATGTGAACTCACAGTGGAGCTGTGCAGATTAGAAGGCCTCAATAAACGGGATCATGGTTGGTTGAAAAGGAGGGATTTAATAATGAAGTAGGTGATGGTCAAATGATGATGCAAACCACTGAAGCTTTCAGTTGTACGGATGATGCCTCTAATTGGGATAAATAAAGTGACATGGTAAAAGTGAGAGTCAGAGAGCTAGTGACTGGCTGCAATCAGCATTAATTGGTCATTCAACTTCTACTGTAGAAACATGTGCCATTTTGAATTATTGGGATAGCTCTATTGTTCCTACTCAGAGCACTTAAAAGTCAGTCACACCCATGGATGCCTTTCTTGGTGAGCAGTGATTATTAGTTTAGTTTAGTTCGATTCCTGGAAGTTAATGGGATTAGATAGCAGTTCATCTCAAGAGAAGGGTAAAATAGCATTACATGTCTGCAAAAATGGGCTACACCCTGTAAATTAAATATTTATAAAGCCAATTATTTCACTATCAATAAACAAATTCAATATATTCAATTGCGCATCCATTTCCTACTTTGATGGAGTACATTCATATCAGATGAACATTGCTATCATGACTATCAGTATTTCAGAAATGGCAATTTTAAGCTATAAAGGGACTGTTATAGCACATTACACAGGCCCGACTACATGAGTTTGCCCGACTGTAAGAAAAGTAGCATAATTCTCCCAAATCAAAACTACCCCATTGACTTCAAAACAATACATGTTTAACTTGGAGCAGTAGCAGTAGAGACGGAGAGGTAATCAGAAGATCAGTAAATCAGCAGATGACAGTGTGGTGTGTGTGTGCTCAGACTGTGGTGTGTGTGTGCTCAGACTGTGTCGTGTGTGCGCCTGTGGGATGGAGCAGAAAGGGATTTGAGGGCTGACGGCAGCAGGTTTTTGTGCGGTGGGCTCAGGAAGAGGCGAAGGCCAGTGGTCTAGGTGGTGACGGTGGTTACGGTGGGGGAGGAGGGGGTGGGTTTGCAGGTTACCTGAGCGTGGAGCGAGGAGGGGTAGGTGAAAGCGGGTGGAAGGGCCGGCGACAGCTCCGCCGGGTACAGCGGGTATGATGCCCACACGTCTGGGCTGCTGGGATATAGAGCGGGCATTGTGAGCTCATCTGTGGAAAGAAGAAAAGGAGGAGTGGAGTGAGGAGAGTGGCCAGTGGATGGGTGGGTGGCTAGAGAGACAGGGTGGAGGGGGCGGCGGGGGGGAGGTGGTCGTGGAGGTGCACTGCAGGTGAATATCTGAAGTAGCTTCCTCGCGTTTCATTTGTTTTAAACCAACGGACCGTTCGTAAAACCCTTAAACAACGATGTCCAATCATTGCTTAGCAACGGCAACTAGGCATGGCAGGCCTGTCAAGCCTCGGATTTCTCAACATGCCAAAGCAGTGGGCATCGGGCTGTAGGAGGAGCGATAGTTCCTGGCAGATTATCGAGTTTGGAGGATGGAGGATTTTTTTTTTTACATTTCCAAAACCAAAAAAACACAAAAGCGAAAGTGTGTGAAACAGATTAAACTGTGTATTTATCGGCTCAAAACTAAGCTACAGTCGTTAGCATGGGCGTCCACAAACATAATGGTTATTCCTCGAGCTGAAAGCCTTTTCTCTTGTAGCTTTAAGTGAAAACAGAAGGAAATAGCCTGAGCTTATATTGTATCATTATCCTACTTAAAATACTATAACTTTCAAGTTCTACACTGTAATACAATAACACTGTTTCTGAATTTAATGTTAAACTACAAGTCTTCTAAATGGTACATGAACTGATGGAAGACCTTTTTGCCTAAGACATGTAGCTTCAGCCTCAGTACTTAGCACAATACCTTGCATTAAGCTAAAATGCTGCATCAAGTGCATATTTAGGACCCTTTTAATCCTAATTCTACTTTTAAAATTAGTCAACTGGAAGCATTACTTAGTCAGACGAAGATGGCGTTTTCAACCAAGTCATAAAACTAACGTTAGATTAATTAGCTATTTAGCTACGCCTCTGCCAGTTGTCATTCACAAATGAAAAGCCTACATTTGTGTTTTGAGAGGTTTATCTGTCTCTGTTTTTTATTGTGGACTGCACATGTCCCGTGAGAAAATGGAAAGTTTAACAAGCGTAGCAACAGTCACAAGGGTAGCAGGGATTACCAAACTACTAATATCAGAAAAGCTGACTTAATTCAGAATAAAATGAGAGGATACCGTCCCAGAATTACTCATTGAGTAGAGTATAAAGTGATGGTGAAAAAAAGAGCGTAGTGACTGAGTGAAAAGATAGGTGACAGTGCAGAGTGGTACAGAGTATGTGTTCGTTTAAAACGCAGAATCAGAAACGGCAGCTCACTGGAGAACCATCAGATAGCCGTACAATGTTAAAGGACATTTTCCCTGTGCTCTCTGTGTCTCCTGCTAAGTGTTAATCATAGCACCATCAGAAAACGGGCTTATTTAAACATCTCTTATCAGGAAATGACAGCAATTCCTCTCCTAGTCATTACGTCATGGTTTCATTAATCGTTTCCTTCCATTTTCTCCCCGAGTACACACCCTTTCTCTAGCAAAAAAAGATCCAAGATAAGAGCAGTTTGGTCATTTAGGAAGAATGTACAAGCCCAGCTGGCCCATGTTCAACTATCAGAATCCTTAAGCCCCTTAGACAAATATTTGACTAAATAGAAGAAAAGTACAGCGCTGCATTAGCAAATTTCATACCCGCCTGATACTCAAAAGGCCTCGAGTCCAAATAATTGACTAACAGTGAACATGAACTGTTTATGAATCATTAATCTAGCAGGGGGGCATGTGTCATTTAGGTGGAGAACTCTGCTCAAGTTGCGCAATCACGGCACGGAATTTCAATGAAAGATTTTACTTGAAGAGTTGGGGAGGAGCAAATGTTGGTTACAGATTACTAAGTGAAATGCAATGAACCCGTTTCCACATGAAAACAATGTTTCAACAAAGCCCAAACACAACACCATTAAAAGAGAAAATCTGCTTTTCAGTGATTAGCAGCCAAGTGAATCTCTATTTACCATGTATAGTCACAGCTGAGTTTTAGCACATCTGCTTTACTGATGACAAATCATCCTTAAAAAGGGAAACAGCTGTCCAGTTACCTCAAACAAGAGCAACTAACGGCCAAAGGAAGCAGCAGCAACACAGACAGAAAGTAAGAGGACAAATGGGCAAAGTACTCACATGGGTCTCTGCTAATGAACTGTGGCCCGGGGCTCTGCTGGGAGGGAAGGGGGTTGGGGGTGCCAACCAGTTTGTTCTTGGCCATCTTGGTGTTGGCCTTGGCGAACTCCAGCCGAAGGGTCTGGGGGATCTCTGGATCAAACCGAACCCCCTGAGATCAAACGGAAGGATGTGTCAGCAAATGTATTGTTTCTTAGGAAGCTTTTCTTCATGCTCTTACAACAGAACAGCTGGACTACTTGACCAAGAAGCTCAAATATCATCAGGACTCGATCAGCATTGCACTGTTTTTTTTTATTTTACATGTATATATTCTGTTTTAAAGATGTGTGTCATCGTATAATTCTAATATGTCATTTTCAGATATCCATGATTTAAATGTAATCAATGTATAACACAGAGTACACCAGTTCATATATTTCTAGATTTCTGAATGCTTGTTTTTGTTGTTGTTTCTTTAAAATTGTTTTATGCTTTGATCAAATTCGAGTATTAACTCATTTCCTTCAAGGAGTATTTTTTTTAACTACGTATTGTTCCTAGTCATGAATACCTATGATGAAAACGGGCAAGTTGTTTACAGAGTTCTTAGATATCGTTTTCCTGGAAAGTTGCTCAAAGGCAACACCTTGGGGGGTGTCGCTGTTCACTATGGCTCGTAACGATGTTACACATTAGTGACAGTAATACTTTGCCTGAGCAAGTGTGCCTCAAACAACCGGATGAATTATATTATATCCTAAAATGAATTATATAATGAAATGATATTAATTATTTAATAAAATTAATTATTTTGCTCTGGAATTGGTGATGTTAAAAATGCGGGAGAGCAAGTGATGCTGCCTTGTGCCTCAAAGTAGTGATGAAGCAGACTAATTCAGATCATGGAGGAGATAGTTATCATGCATGCACTTTATTCTCGGCCTTGCTGTGTGTTGATAGATGTCAAGTGGGACCTGGCTGATATCTGGAATTGTCTCTTTGTATACTTTTCATTTTTTAGCATTTCATGAATCCTGAGGAATTTACTGCCAAAATCGCAGAGGTTTAGGGGACATTTACAGTTGCTTAGACTATGAAGCCTGCAGTTGTAAAGGCCTCACTGTGTTCTCGTTGGACGCACGTGATGACGGGTGACACCCACAACTGAAAATCATAACCTGATGACACAAACCTGGCAAACGCTGATATCATTTACATCACGGTCAGACAGGCCACCAGGTCCTAGCTAAGCTCCCTGCTGAACTGTAACTTAATATCATGACATCAAATCAGCCGTTCACCATGACAGATTGCAAGCATCGCCGCTTAAAGGGTGCCAAATATTCAGGCAAATTCTTGAGATGCCAATCCTAAAAGTTTTCCAACATACCAGTGCTCATAACAAGCCGGGTACGACCGGCTACACACTGGTTGCGTTGCGCGAGTGTGGCGTTTCTGTTGCAGGTCAGCTGCGTGGATTTTTGTCCTACACACCAGAAACGTGTTGCTAGGTGACGTACAGGGAGGGCTATCTCTGGACATAGTGCAGACAGATTCAAATTCTGAAAAATGGGTAAGTGGGCTGTGGGTTTATTTCAATAACATTAACAACTTTGTTAAGCTGTAAAGAGCCTGTATTGTAAGCCTACCTGATGTTGGACCGTCACCCAAAATCGATTTTTATTTATGTATTTTTTTATTACATTTATATCTGCATTGATGTCAAAACATAGAGACTTTGGAACATCAACATGTCATTTATTAATATGTATTTGTGTCAAAATGTCATAAAACATCTTTTCCCATTCTATTTTGGCTGGAAACACTTCCAACACGCTTGTGGAAAAATAGCCGTTGGTTGTATTTCTAGCAATAGTCCAAATCATTTTCTCTTCTCAATTACTTTTGTCCAAGGGAAAAATAGTTATGGGACTTAAACCAAGGTCTTCTTCATCCAAAAAAGCAAAAGCGGCTATTTATTTGTGAGAGCAACAAGGCCCAATGTCACCAGCAACTATCACCACCCTCTAACTGACTTCATTTGATTGTCTGTAAAAGATACATAGAAAAACAGAAGGTGAGATCAAAAAGCAGTCAAGAGCAAAGTTCTCTGCAACTGAAAAGCTAGAAGGATGGTTTTCTCAGCTCGTCCCTGCAGGCTCGGGCAACGTTGAGCTGAAACAAGCGAGGGATGACTCTTCTCATGAAGGGGAGGGAATTAACTAGGATTGCCTTGGCTCAGTGCGCTCGCAGCTTCTGCCAGTTGAGGCTACAGACGTATAATAAGGGTACATAGATATAATGAGGCCTGAGCACATCTCAGTTTGCACTGTGTCGAATCTCTACCTTAAAATGTGTATGCATTGCTTGGTGATGATTATAATTGTTGTAATGGTGCGAGAATCAAGTGTTCTTTTAAAAGATTTCTGCTCTCCTATGACGGGAAACAAATCCCCTTCCTTCCCTCGGTTTTCTCTGTCTTGCCCATATTTCAATATGCAGATAGATGTTTGCAAAGTCTGGCTTATCTCCATATGACCCCGGGGAACGCAGCTTTCCCCCCAAAAACAAGAGCACTGTTCATGTTTCAGTCCCACTGAGTGATTCTATGGAAACAGTCAGACTATTGTTGGCGCATAATAAAATAATTTCTATCCTTTCTTCCACTCTCTGCTCTGCATTTGATGTGCACCAATATGGCAACATCTGAAAGTTGACAGACTCCACTCACGTTGTCACGTTCCAACTTTAGGAAGATGGTAAAACTGATCTTTTTCTGTGACAAAGGCATCAACAAAAACTTAAGAAGCATTAGAAGGGGTGGTGTATATCTAGACACCTTTAAAAAAAAAAAACAATGGGAAAATAAAGCTGGGTGAGAACTGGTGTTCATTACTGTCTACTTTGTTTCAAGTGAGCTGAATAAAACCCTGTGAGGATGGGCTCTGTTTCATATTCTGCCTCATCAAGGCTTTCTACTGAGCTACATTCTGAAATAAGTGAGATTAAAATTAAACCCTAGATCAATATCTGCTATTTATATGTAGAAGAACAGCTAATGTTCCTCCTGACCTTGCAGGATCCATGGCAAAGCTTTAAGAAAAAGGCTTTATTTACTCAAACCCAAATATTTAGACACGTATTTACAGCAGCAACAGCATGTCTTCGCTACCTTTTTCTGTCTTTTTGCATGGGATAGGAAATGCAGGACTGGCTGGATTTTCTTGATATGAAACGCATTTGCACAGATGGCAGAGAGATGCGATTCTAAGTCATCACAAGATGTACTAGCGCCGAGCTGGTGCTTGAGGAGCATGAAGAGGGCATGACACTTACGTTCAAGGCATTCTTAGCAGCCTCCGCTTCTGATCGGCTGTCAAAGCTGACAAAGCCCACTGGCTGGGGAGACAAGAAGACAGAACAAAAGGAAGAAACATGGTTTAAGGCAGAAAACTGAGTCGGCATTTCTGTCTGAGTGACATAGACATGTTTTTCTTTTTTGTAGGATTTCTTCTTTTTTTTTTCTTCAATATTATTCCCAACCCCCTGCTTCTTTCTCTTGCCCTGTTTATAAACCCGCAGTGACAGAGAGAGAGAGAGAGAGAGAGAGAGAGAGAGAGAGAGAGAGAGAGAGAGAGAAGAGAGAAAGAGACAGAGGAGAGAGAGAGAGAGAGACTCGACACTCTCACTGTACAAGGAGGGTTCATCATTCAGATCCCCTATGTCCAAATATGGGCAATGTCAGACCAAGAAAGTGCATGTTAAGAGTGAGTGAGAGAGAAGGAGAGAGGGGGGTGAATGCTGAAAAAGGAGAAGAGATAGAGAGAGAACAAAAAGTAGTTAAATGGGGGACGGCAGGGTCTTGAGAATTAAAACTTAAGAGGTTAAAGGTGAGAATAAAAATGAAAGAAAGTGAGAGGTAGAAATAGTTTTTAAGACCTCCTCGAACAGGCCTGTCAATCAAAAACCATGCAACATATCTATTTCACCAGTGCTTGTTTTGTATTCTGGTTAAATCACTCTAGAGCCTGTGGTGGCAATAGTAAAGGTGCAGGTTTGGTTGTCAGATTTCTAACTGCGGTTGCAGTTGTCAACAAAGAATACACATTTTAGCGGTGTATTTGTGTGTGCATGGCGATGTTGAGAGGCGGTGGGGAGAAATCAAAATCTCTCAACATGTTGCTCCCATGGGGTCGCAGCGTGGCGTGGGATCAGGAAAAGCAGTCTTAGGTTATGGGAGTTTTGAACAAGTAGAGAAAGAGGAGGAGAAGGGAAAAGAAAGATGAAAAAAAGAAAGAAGGACTAAGTGAAGACGTCAGAAGGAGGAAGCGTAACAGGAATATAAATAGAATGGGTCTGAGATCTGGCTCTTGCTATATATGGAGATGGCTGTGTGTTCTCGGACTGGAAGGACGATTGATTTGTGCTGCCATTGTCATTACCATTAGAAGGGGGGGGGGAGTCACAAAGACAGCCTGAGGAATGTGTACTGCTTTGCAATACATGAACATCAGCATCAGCCGTCATGAGGAAGAAGGTCATTATAAAAGTATGAAGCAAGGTGGGGAGGTGCAAAGAGAAGCCTAAGTGCACAAAGAGTTGCTGAGTGTCTGACTTGTGTATTAAACAGGCCAAACAATAAGAGCAAAACCCACACATAACCCATTTTGTACGTTATAAACCTAATCCTGCAGGTGAGATGAAGGCCAGTATAGCAGTATGTATTGCAAATATAGCTGTAGCAATTAGGCCATACATCAATGATCATTAAAAGAGTTACTTAATACCAGTTTGAAAAGAAGTATTTTGCAGCCCTTTCTGGAAGAAAATGTCCAGCCCACCCAACTGTGTGATGCGGGGTGCAGTCAAAAGTGTTCTCTGTTGCACCTGTAACCAGTGATGTCACCTGTACATAACTGCAGCAAGGTGAGAAAGATTTCCAAGGGCTGTCAGGTTAGTCTTCAAGTCATGTTTTAGCAAAAGTACTCGTTACACTAGACCCAATGATGAGCAAGATGAAAAAGCAATGCATTATAAGTATCACAACAACCCTATCTGATAACAGAGATAACCTGGACCTAAATGCATTTATATAGGAAATGTTTAAACAGCTGCTTTGCCTTGCCTTTTAACAATGAAACAAAAAAAGGGAACATCCCAAACCACGCCAATTTTCCAACCGAAAAAACAAACCAAAAAAACTCTTTTGTTCATAGTTTAAGAGGTATTATACGCAGCACATTCGATCTAAATCACCCTAAACCCTTCTAACGAGCGTGTCATGTCTTTATGGGAAACAGTGTGACGTGGTAATAAGCACACTGACATAAAGCTAAATTGCTTAAATGTGGATGTGGACACCTGCCAGCTGAGCTCATTTTCAGTCCTGTGCCCCTGGAGGCAAAACTCCACCGTCAGTACTGCTCTTGTCAAAAACGCTCGCTTTTGACACCTCAAAATTCTTTTCCCGTCTCATCCCGGCACATCCCACCGGAGTTGAATGTCTGTGACTACAAGCATTCTATCCGACTGCCAAAGGCAAGTTGGTGCAACACTTCTTTTCCTTTTCCTCCCCCCCCACCCCCCACAATAAACTTTTCTCCCCCCTGATTCCAAGTTCTTCCTGACAAAGGGTGCTAATCCGTCATAGTCAACATGCCGTGAACAAAGAGAGGGGGAAGAAATAGGACAAAGAAGAGACAAAAAGTGGAAGGCGTTGATGAGCAAGAAAATTGGGTAATGCGAGCAGCAACAGCGTGATGAAAGACTGATGTTTTCATTCATCCGTTTAGAATGGTATAGTGTTAGTATAGAGACGCAGCCCTCAGTGCTGCCTATAGCATACCTGTTTAGAAGTGAGTTTTATCAAGGAGCCTTCATAGCCCTGAAACAAAGAACGAAAATGTCAGAAATGTGAAAAAGTATCTCTTCACAATGACTATGTATACACATCCATTTCTGCTAAAATATTGCGTAACATTTGCATTTATTAAAAACGTTATGCCGTGTTTCAGGAGTCAAAGTCCTCTTATGAAGATCATGTGGACCGATTGTCTTTAATTGAGATTTACGAACTTTAATGCTAATAATATCAACCATTTACTCAGAGTACATACCATGAGCATTATCCAGGAGAGTGATTGGATGCATAGCCATTGTGCCATTATTCACTTTAAATGTGTTGCAGCTGAGCCATTAAAGTGCATCATTCTGGGGCGACGGTCCAAAAAGCTTGCAACATCTAAATGCAGTCACCTGAACTAGTCAAGTTTCTAAGGTGAGGTAAATAGCCTCTTTCTTTTTTTTTTGTATTGCAGGCAGTGAGCCACACACACACACGCGCGCACGTACAAAGATGTGATTGAACCTCGGCTTTAGGAACACCAACACTTCAACCTCGCGGGAGAGTTTCCATTGCCGTTTATTTCATCACCATTAATGGAGGTCCCATTGACTGCTGGAAAGAAAAGCTGCTAAGAATAGCTTCAGCCCGTCCATTTAAAAACATACAAACATACCTTAAATGGTCTGAACAGGAGATAGAGCTCCCGCGGCTTAATATCCAGTGGTAGCCCACTGACAAATAGAGTTCGGACCTGAGGAAGACAAGAAAGAGATCATGTATTTTTCATTAACCTCCACTAGATATAAATAGCTACCTTGCATACCTGGCAGTAAGAGATGAGGTAATGAGGAAAAGGACGCTGAACATGAGTTAAATAATCCTTTTACTAAATGATAGACTTTTCAAATACTGATAGGGATGTCTTTATCACACACACACACACACACACACACACACACACACACAGTAAGTGTATTGTATTCTCCTGTGTAATCTACAGTGTTTTATGGCAGTCCTTCCTCGCAGCTCTACCCTCTGTTTTACATTTGAACTTTTCAACTTAAGCTGGCATTGCTGGGGAATTACAATGTATATGTTAGCAAAGGAAAATGTAATTGTTGCAGCCCGTACTGAGTCAGAGATGGTGGGAAACCACACAGGGAGTAACATGAGACTCAAAATGGGCTTTCATGCTAAATAAGTTGTTATTGTTATTATGTGCGTTGATAGTGAAGAAAATGAATGTGGGGCGATCGCTCTGGGTGAACTGCAGTTGAAGTTTAGGTTTGTCGAAAAGAACATTTTAAATGGTAACACCTCAATTTTATCCTTGCAAATTTCCTATTACTAGTTTCAAAACAAATGTCTAAAGCCAGCATTTTAAGCTGCATGTGTACAACCTCAAAGTCTGTTCTGAAGTCATGAAGATGGAAAAAAGGTACAGTGTGAGTAAGTGATCCAGCTGATAGTGCCTGAGCAGGGGTGGTGAACTCATCTGTCATACTGTATGTGCTTAGAAAAATATTGTTTAGGAAAATATGGGGAGTATGTACTAGGAAAACACTACACATTTACTGCGCAACAAAATGTAAAGAGTGCAGAGGAGCAACCTATTTCATTAAGGCCTGCCACTCACATTTCCAACAGAACTGTTGAATTAGTAGAGCAGAAGTGTTAAATACAGAATGTTTTTCGTAAGAATTAAACTGATGGTTTAAGAAAGGTTGTTAGACAGTTGAGATAAAGTAGAGACTCTAATGCACAAAAGGCTCTTACTATTATAAGACAAAAACAGTGACAACATATGTTCCTGTAAGACCTGATATTTTAAATGGCAAGTGGTAAAACATTCTTTAGAATTGGGTTACAATACTGTGGGTACTTCCAGACAGTGACACTGTTTGACTCGGTCAATTGGCCAAAGCATTCACTCATTCAAAAAGGCTTGTGTGAACACCAGTAGTTCTTTCAACATACTATGCAGACACATTAGCACCAACGGCAACATCTAGCAAACACAGACATAGCAGCACTATGAGACACAGGTGTTGAGAGGTCCTTTCACAGCTCACAAGTACAGATCTGGTTACATTTTGGATGCAAATAAAAACAGGAAAATTCTACTTGGTACATGTAAGTGTAGATGTGTCTGTCCTTAAAAATGGCAAAGTACAGGAGAGAGTTAAAGGTATCTCGAACTATAAACGACAAAAAGCATCTTTTATTAACACAGCGTGTGCATTCAACCTCTCTTAAGCGTTACGAAACAAATGGAAACATTAAAAATCCTCAATTTTTCCAATAACGTGTTACCAAGATTCCTGGGGCAGGCATTACTTTTTTTTTTTGACGATTCCATTAAATCAACGGGCACTAGTTACACCTCATACTTGGAGTTATCACCTAATTAAAGTTGGCTTGGAACAAGAAATTTGCTGCGTTACTGAGACATCAAAATCAAACAATCGACTGTGACAACATCCAATCTGTGTGCAACAACTCCACCGTGCACGCCCACATCAATAACGTCACAGTAGATTTGGATGTGTAATTAAAATGACTTATTTAATATTCAGGTTCTATTTAGGGCTGAATTTAGAATAAAACTGTAGGTATGCAAGTACATAGAGGAGCTCCCACATTCATTAGATAGTAGATTCACCACTCAGGGGGACAAAGGAACTGCTGAACTAACACTACACCTCATTCCCACATGTAACCTGATACGCTCCACTGATGCCAAAGGCAGAGCAACACACAAACAAAGGAGCTTAGCAACTGGGGGAGCGATAGTTGGCGAGTGCCAAACGGGCCGTCCTGCCAAAATATCTCACCTCGGCGACTTTCTCACCTTCGCTCTTATCTCACCTTATCTGAGTCGAGCTGAACCCTGCAGGGTCATCACTGGGCTCTGTCTCTGGCAGGTTAAATAAACCGTTTTGGAGGGGCTCCTTATACGGGGTTACATAGACACAAAGAGTCAGAGCAAGATGGTATCTGTCCGACACAAGCAAGGACCGTCTCTGACAGCGGTTGATGCTGATAAAACTAATAGTGGGGTGGTTAAAAAGTAGAGTAGAAACAGAAGTAGTGCTGAAAGTAAAAACTGTAGGTTTCTATTTCTATTATGGACTGGAATTCGGTTTTAGTGAACAGGTCGTTAAAACAGCATATGACCACCAAATGATGCCAAAGTCAAAACTTGGGAAAACATATTCTTATAAAAATCTGGAATTTTAAATAAGATCACAGTACATGATAATCACATAGACTGCAGCATTACTTCTAACAGTACCCATTTAAAGAAAAATCTTGTGATCTAACTCATTAGATCAGTTAAACATGTGAGATCCCATCTTTGATTTAACTCCGGGCTTTGGTCATGAGGCCATTAGACGCCTGAGAGCTGGATATGCTGCACGAGCTAAGACAAACACACACAAACACACACACACACACACACACACACACACAACAATACACACTCAGAACAATGGGACATTCTTGGCTGGGTCGAACCTCATTCCTAAGACTTCCTGACGTCAGCTGTTGTGATATATGATCGGTTCGCCGTGTGTCCGGTGTGGAGCTGACTGCACACACTGGATACGTGATGATTCACAGACAGACGTGTCTACAGCTCTCTCCTGCAGACATGTGTTGTTGATTACAGGATCAGTCTGAATTCATGTGGCTCTGAGACTAGCTCAAACAAGCACTTTGTAAAAGCACTGCCACCAGGAAAAGTGAAATATCAAAGTTTCACGATGTTGTTACCTAAAGTGGAGGTCAAGCCAGGGGCTAAGCAGATTCTGCAGATTCGTCAAAAAGGCAAAGATAAAGCCGCTGTTTTATTGAGTTTTAGAAGCATTGTTTCATTGGCATATACCTACATTTCCATAGTGCTGAGTGGCCTGGTGTGGACCTTTGATTCATTGACCATTTATGGTGTGCACACACACACACACCACAACACAAAGGCAGGCTTCGATCAAAAACAGCACCCTCACCTACCAGAAGCCAACTGAGTACTTCACAGCCGACGTACTAGTGCAGTTCCCTGGCAACGCCTTAGCTGAGGAGTACAGCAGAGCGTGGAGCCCCAGGCCAAAAACATCACCTCCTATTAAGGCCACTTCTGCAGCAAGTCCCAGGGGATCAATGCACCTCTAACCAGAGATCATTGACTTCGCAAGCCCCAGATGAGGTCATAACCTTATTGATACTCTATCACTGTATCTTAGAAGGTTTGCTGGTTCCACCCTAAGGCTGGAGAAGGAGGGGGGAGGGGTCTGGAAAGTATTAGCTTAAGTATTATCTTTAAGTATAACTTAGATCTTGTTTCTATTTGTTGGGATAACATTGGGCGTTATTCACCAACATCTTCCTGTGTTTTTCTCTTAAATATGTTCTTAAGAAAGTCCCTGAGAAAAGTCTACGTCTGATTCATGATGTGTTCTTAAACAGAATTGTTCGCAGGTGTGTTCTTAGAATGATGAATTTCAATGTCTTCGTAAATTGAATGCTCTTGCCCATTGCTCCTAATTAGCATAAGTAAATGCCCCGTTAATTCCCATAAAAGGCCATGAGAAGGCAGGGCCGTGATGCATGCACTCTTACTGAAATGTCCCAAAGACGCGGCAAAGAAGGTGGAGGCCTCGACTCCAAAAGAAAGAAAAACTTTAGTAATTCTGACGTGGAACTACTGCAGCAAGAAGTTAACAAAAAACAAGACAACATATTTAGTAGCGTCAGCAGGTGGATACCAAGCAGCAAATAAAACCTTTGCAAGGAACGCGATTACTCATGCAGCGACCGCAGTGTCTGGAGAAGGGCGCAGAACCGATGAAGTAGAAAAGAAATCTGAGGCAAAACAATTATTTCAAAACATAGAAGATACAGCTGTTATTGCCCATTTTACTTACGGCTGCGTACCTATTTTATTTATTCTATTTTCATTTTTGTAGTGATCACTTCCACTTCTTATTTGTTGGATTCTTGGATCCTACAAGTCCAGAACCGGTAAAGAAGTACTGTGATGGGAGAGTGGGAGTTTTTTGTAATGATGTGAATTTTTCTTTCTTGATCACTGGCATGTATACAGACTTAAGAGCAACAGGTATCACGTATTTTTCTTTAAATAAAAAGTTAAATAAAAAACATAGAAGATACTCTTGGCGTTTAAATAGAGTGACTAATCACTTATCGTTGGAGGGCAGGGTTCCGTTAACATAATTGATGGGAGTTGACGGCAAGTTTATTTACAGAGGCCTAGCACAGTTCATACACAACGGCAATGCAAAGTGCTTTACAAATGAGCAGAAGTGTGTCTTTATTGAAACAAACTACTTATGTAAAAAATTATTGTGTGAAAAATTATTGGAAATAATTAGTAACCAAATGAAAAGAATGTTAAATTTTAAATTAGAATTGTTTTGCACAAACATGTCAGCTCTAAATTGTGCGTAAGTGTGCGTTTGAGTGTGCGTAAATCATAGTAGAACCTAAGAACAAATCCCAAATAAGAAAACATTGATGAATGCCAGAATCTTCGTAAAAACTGCGTAAGTGGGTTTTAAGAACACTTTTGAATGAGACCCATTGTACTTGAAGTAATTTCTTAAAGATCTGGATCAATGTCCTTGTTTTATCTGTCCAAAACCCTAAAATATTTAGTCTACTATGGCATATGACTCAGTAAAGCAGCAAATATTCAGACTGGAGAAGCTGGCACCAGAGAATGATTGACATTATTGCTTGAAAAATACTGGAACAATTAATCAATTATCAAAATAGTTAAATATTCTGTCAATCAACCAATCCAATAATCGACCAATCGTTTCTGACCTCCTGGGGGCACAGGGAGAGTGCTAAAACAAAGCCCAACAGGGCAGGAAACCCAAACACTCAAGCCAACGGTTTAGCCAGGTTACTCGAACCACTTAACTTTAACAAACCCTCATCAACAAGTACAGTCAAATTTGTACCAGGAAGTGGTTCTGGATGTTTACAACGAACACTTTGCGTACTCATTTTACTGCTCCCCTTTGTTTAAATAAGGTAGGTTTGGGCATTGATTCTGATTCAAATTCCGGTTCTTACCAGATTTCGCTTCCAATTCTTTGAGGGGTGGAATTGAAATAGGTCACAAGCTTATTTTACAAATAAGAGGAACATTTTATTTTTGATTCAATGGTGGGTTGCAGTTTTACCGGGCTTTTTCAATTTAAAATAAAGCCACACTAGAGCGCCGCTTACTGCGCTCCATGGCTGCAACACAACGACCGCCTGGCTGCTTACGTAAACCAAAACTTGCGCATTTTAAATTGGGAAACGATGATCGGATTTGAAACCAAAATCCTCCAAACGATTCCAATAAAGAAACGACTCTACTGGAATCGTAAATTTTGAAACGATTCCAAATAGGAATGTGTTCTCGATGCCCAACCCTACTAACCGGTGGCCAAACCTAGAAAAAAAAAAAGATACAGTATAGTTATAATAAACAAAAATACAAACGATGATGCAGTTAGCCCAATTATGTTTTGTTTTTTTTCAGCTTTACTAATAAAAATGTAAAGCTTACTTAGGCCCTGACCCTCCAGTAAACCACATTTTCACGCTTTAATTAACAAAACCAAAACTGACACCGCTTAAAAATGTTCCCACCATAGAATGTCATTTGTCAGCCATTCTAAAAAGCTGCTTGCATTTGTCTAATTAAATGGCCTACCAACTTATTCACAGCCATTTCTATTCAGCTTGCATTGTGGACTTAGAAAATGTCTTACACCTATTGCCTGAAATGCCTCATTACACTCAGCTGCACTGTGTGACTTTCTCAGATATTTGCTCCGCCTTTAATTGAGTGCTTTTTTGACCGTTCATTCTGGCTGAAATGAGGAACACGACCTTGGTGCGATGTGAGATGATTACTATGTGTTTCATTCCCCCTCCCTGTGTGGGTGAGTGTGTGTATGACAGCCAAGTTAATAGATACAGGTCCTTTGAGCCAGATGTGGCAGGACTAAAGCTCTAACCTTGAAGCCTTGGAAGAGAGGATACAGTAGCCTTTTGTAGCATTGTTGAGTTTTCAGTTGAGCGCTGCAGTATTAAAAACAGTCCAACTGACACACTCTAAAGGCTCTGACACGCCAACCCCACATGCAAAAAAAGGCAGTCGGGGGCATCCAGATAGCGCAGTGGTCTGTGCGGATGCCCATGTACGGAGGCTTGCTCCTCGACGCGGCCGGCCCGGGTTCGAATCCGGCCTGTGGCCCCTTTGCTGAATGTCGCTCCCCCCTCTCTCTCTCCCCCTTTCACACTTGCATTACTGTCCTGTCGAAATAAAGGGAATAAAACCCCGAAAAAACAACTTAAAAAAAAAAAAAAAAGGCAGTCGGACTGATGAGTCGGCTCCCGTCCCTTAAAAAAAAGTGTCTCGGAACACACAGAAGTGACGCCGACTTGAGCGTAAGTTTAATGGATGCCGACGGCTCCTCCGACTGACGACAGCACGGATCACGCCCCACAGAGTCGAGTCACCGACCTCGCCAGACTGTCCGACGGCCGATAATCGGGTTGGCGTGTCAGAGCCTTTTTGCTAAGCGCGTTGTCTCTGCTCTGTGTTGACGTCACTCTCCGTGATCCTCCCGAGATGTGTTCCCCTTGATCTTCCGAGTCAGAGAATGTGACGAGTGAGAGACTGCAGGCCAGAGAGGTGTCGAACGACCATGAATGGATGACTCCGTTTGTCTGTTTGTAAGGCTGGGTTCAACGGGTCAAGTTTCACATTTGGGGTCAGAAGTCACAGGTTAGCCGTGAGTTATTGTGTGGGTCAGGGGTCAAATGTGAGGTTGAGCACACTCCAAATGTCACGACTGAACTCTGAGAGGAGAGATCCTTTGTTTCTCTCTTACTCCCACAAGTGCTTTCGACCAACAGTTACAGCTCACTGGGGTTCTGTAAATGTTCCAACAGGTTAACCTTTAAAAAGACTTCTAAAACAAATGACCTAAGAAAAGCAAGTAAGCACCCATTTGCGTTTTCCATCTCGTGCTCTTTCATTCCCCACTCCTTTAATGTTTCCCTTGTTTTAAAACCTAACCTGGAAAAGAATACTCATGTCTTAATGACACTTATGTTCTCTTTCTTTTCGTATCAACAATTCTTTTACCTCAGCAAGAAGGCCTTAAAGTGTCACTTAGATGGCGTGTGTGGAAGAGAGGAGCCCCTCAGTCACAGATTGTCAGCTACACATCAGTTTGACTCCTCTGCTGTCTTTTCATACTAGGTTACAGTTGGCTTCCTCTCTCTCTCTCTCATCTGATGCGTCTCCACGAATGGACTTAACATTCCAAAGCGCTCCTTAACTTGAACTAATCGTCCACATTTGCCTTTCCTGGACTCCCTTTGTTGCTGCCTGCCCTTGAACTGTTGTGGTTTTGAGGTTGGGTGGGCAGAGGGTTAAAGTGTCCGGTGCGAGTGGAGACAAAAAACAACAGTAGATACTCTGTCTCCATGAAGAAATGTAAGCCTAATGTGTTCCCTCCAAATGATGGTCCAGCTGTTCCGTTTTGTTTATCAGCAGCAGCGCTTCTTTAGGGTAGTTTCTTTTTAACCCTGAGGACACCAAGCCATTTTATTGTTTTTAAATGGCACTCCTAAAAAATGAAATGAAATTGCTCAATTCGATACAACTATTTGCAGCTAGCAAATGGTTGTTAACTTTGATATACTGGGGCCTTGCAGGGTTAAAGGTTAATTACTTGAATGCAACTGAGGGAAAACAGCTGTATTACTAGACTGGTTTTCCATAGTGAGGGTGGTCAATCTAGGGCAACAACTAATGATTATTTTCATCAACTATTACTTTGCTGATAGTCATTGTCTGTAAAATGTCAGACAATACTTAATACCCCCACCCCCGCCAACAAAGCCTGTTCGCCAACTTTTCAAGTTCTCCTTGCTACCGTTCTGCCTGGCTCGCTCTGTTTTAGGTCTTCTCTGACCTAAAGGGCCTTTCTGCACAGACTGGGGTCATGTTTTTAAACTAGGGGGTAAAGGATAAGGTTTGTGGCTGGGACTAACTGGGCGAGAGGAGAAAAATAGAGAGGGGGGGGAGAGGGGAAAAGATGAAAAAGTGGGGAGTGGTAGGAAAGGGGAGAAGAAGAGTGGCAAATTATAAACAGTACCAGGGAAGAGGGAGGGAGGGAGGAAATGGCTAGTGAACAAGATAAAGAAGGGGAAGAAAAGGGGCGGGATGGATGAAAGGATGTCAGGAAAGGAGGGAAGGAAACAGAGGAGAAGTGAGAAAATTTTTAAAAAGGGAGAGGAGAGAAGGGGGGGTGGAGGGTGGGGAGGGTTTGGTTGGTTTCCCCTCAAGCCAGACCCAGTCAGTTAGCTAAACTTCAATGGCACAAAGCAAGAAGGCAAGATAGAAGAATAAAATAAGGAGGGCCTAAAATTTTTATGTTAAACTGAAAAAAAACCAAAGGTTATTGTGCGGGCCCTAAACCCTTTAAACCTCTTTATCCTAGATAGATGGGCCTGGTTCCCCATACGTCAGAAATTGGGGTTTTTTTGATAGGATACCCTTTAAAAGCCACTTAAAAATTTAAAATTCAAGAAAGCCTTTTTTACCTTGTAAATTTCCCCCAAAAAAGGAGATCCTATCAAAAACGATGCTTAAAAAAATAGTCCATGTTATGTTACTTCCTGGAACTGTAACCCCCTACAGGTTTCCCCAAAAAAGGGCCCTTTAAATTTTTTTCATTTGGGAATTGCCGGCTTTCCCGAAAAATCCGGATTTGATTTAAAAACCTTTTCCGAGAAAAAAAAGCTCTAAATGGTCTGCACCTCAATCTTTAAAAGGGTCAAGTACTTGTTTGTCCACTAGGCACTACGCTCCCCGAATGCAGAGGATTGTCAGTCCCGAGTCTCAAAAAATAGATTGGGAGCCAGACCCCTTTTCAGCTACCCGGTCTCTACTGTGGAACCAGCTCCCATTTCGGGGTTCGGGGGGCCCAAAAACCCATCCATTTTTTACTGTGGCTCAGGGGTAGAGGGTTTCCCTGCAGCCCCGGGTCGAAGGGCCCTTTGGGGGGGAGGGGCCCTTAAATACGGCGGTTTGGACCACAGTGTATGAAGTGTGCTAAGGGTTTCCTGTACTAAGGGAAAAAGCGCTTTGGTGGGTTCGTTAAGAGGGAAAAAAGCGCTAAAAATTCTTTTAGGGGGTGGGGAGTCGTGCCAAAAACCCCTGTTACTAACCAAGCTCGGGGGATTTTACCCCGCGGAGTCCTAGGGGTTTGTTTTTTTCGCCAGCAGCTCCCTTGGATTAGGGTGGCCCCAATATCAATGAAGCTGTCGCTGGGTCCTGCTGCACCCCTTTGGGTTTGGGGGTAAACCCCCGCCCTGCTGTGTCCTGCTACGCCGCTATGCTATGCTGTGCCATGCTGCCCGTGGGCACCCTGCGTTTCTCGCTGTGCCCTGAACTACTACGACTACTATTTATAGGCTTTGTTCCATTATCTTTTAATGTGACTGTTATTGCCACTGTTTCTCACACCCCCAGCTGGCCTAGCAAGAGCCTGGGTCTGGCCCAGGTTTCTTCCTAAAAGGGAGTTCTTCCTCGCCACTGTTGCGCTAAATGCTTGCTCTTGGGGGAATTACTGGAATTGTTGGGTCATTGTATATTAGAGTGTGGTCTAGTCCTACTCTATCTGTAAAGTGTCTCAAGATAACTGATGTTATGATTTGATTCTATAAATAAAACTGAATTGAATGGTGGGTTTAGGGAAAAGAAATTAAATTGAAAAAAGTGTGCAGAGCATACTAAAAGGCTTCAGAGAAGAGACACACACTGTCAGGTGGAGAATTACAGCTTGTGAGTAAGCAACATTAAGTGTAGGTGACAGAAAAAGGCACATTAATACAGTATGACAAAGCAGGACAAGATGGCTGACGCCGTCTAGGTGCGAGCTCACTCTTTGCTCACACCTCCTTCCTGTAGTGTATCGTTAATTACAAGGCAAACTCAAAGTAGACAACTAAGGCCTTTTAAGGGTATCCAAAATATCACTCCTGATTCTCGGTCAGTTATAATAGTTTATATATAGCTGCAGATGTATTTAAAACATCCAGAACAATTCTTTAACCTTTTATCTGTTCCTTTTCTTCTCACATCAGTTTAGCAGGATCCTTTGGCAGCCGTTCCTGACGCCGAGCCTTGTTGTTCTTGTCTTGTCTTTTCAAATACCTCTTGTCGCACAGCTGACAAACGGCTAATATAAGATGACAATTCCCTCTGCGCTTTTATAAATAAACTCCTACCTATCAGACGGGTAGATGGAGCAGGGTTTAACCGTTTGTGTGAGCCTGTTTCTACTCTACTGGATATAGAATTGTATATCTGTTGTTGCTTTCTCCTATGTCATTTTGCTTTATAGTCGTAATCTACATTAAACCTCTGCTTGTACTGTCGTCAACAATCCGTGAGTTTCTTTGTATGTTTCCCCTGTTGCCCTATCATGGTCACTTTACCCTCTGAGCCCCCCTGCCCCTCCCTCCCCTGATATCGTTTCATGTCACAGAGCGTTAATATATCTGCGTGCCCTTTTCATAGATACATGCACAAGAACGGACTGCACACATGTCCACACCACTGTGCTACAGAGGCCTCCCTCAGCCTCACCGTGCTTCTCCCGCAGCACAGCTCCCCACCTACGTCTCTTCATAGAAAAGGTCACGCTGGCCACATGACCTGCTATTTGAAGAGGACCCGGTGGATACCCAAAGCTGGCTAAGAACAATTCAATTACACCCCAGGGAGATTCGGCGCATTTGTTGAACTCCGCTTGAGTGATATTCTGTTTCTCTTTGGGCGCTTGTAAAGATCCACTTACATGTTTATGGTCAGCCAGGAACTAGAATCAACAGACAGCCTTCGAGGTTCAAAGCCCTGCTCTGTTTGACTGTTACATCCAGGAAGGACAGCTTTGTTTCTGAGTATGGTTTTATGTAAACAATGGTTTCGTCCTGCAGAGGAAACAGTAAAAAGGTTAAATACTCTGTGTTCACTCATTTGTCAAAACTCAGGTGCGGTTTAACGGTGTACGTGCAAGGCTGAGGAGGCTGGGCAGGTCTTAAATAAACACCAGTTAGCTCGAGGAACATTGACAGCGAGGAGGTCAAAAGGTTAAGCCGAGTCAGGTGACTTTGTTAGCTATGACGCATTCCATGTACCCACAACCTGTACATTACTTCAAAATAGGCCTGAAAATAATCTGAGATAAATAAAATGATTATTTTTCACCACAGATATCGGTCTGTTGTTGAACCTGGAAGGCAGTGTTGTAGTCGAGACCACCTAGACAAAGACTTTGAGACGGAGTCGAGACTAAGACCAGACTTGTGTTAGACAGCCAGAGCTTCTTCTCACGTCTCGCGCCTTCATTGTCTCAGGAGTGTGTGTGTAAAGAGGGCTGGGAAAGTTCTCGGTTGTATTGGCAAATTCTAAAACATAGGCCTAAATCAGACAAGGCAGAGCAAAATCCCTGCAGTTTTGGTCTAAGAAAAAGAAAAAGAAAAAAAAGATTCCTCTTTATTTGAAACCGAGACAAGGCCGACTAAAAATGTGGTCGATTCTGAGACAAAACCGAAGGACAACTTAGTCTTAAGGGCATTTTCACTCCTGTAGTTTCTTTGCTTTGGTCTGAATCAGTTGGGGAGTTAGTAAACTTGGAGTGATTTGCCTTCGTTTTGGTTTGGTTTCACACCTGGAAAAATCCAAGCGTGCCAATTGTGTGCGTCAGGCAAGAACGTCCAGCCCTCTTATTGGTCGGATATGTCTGGGGGCGGGACCAGAAAGTAAATACAGAAATTGTTTCGCGAGAGACGTTACTACGTCTGCTCTGGCCCCCCCCGAGACTTCGCTCTGCTCTGCCGCCGGCTGTCTCCAATTTTAGCGGCGGCTGGTTTAACCGCGGAGATGCGAGTGACGGACGGTGATAGAAACACTGCAAGCTGCCACGGTTTGCTGCTCTGCTGCATCAAAGGTTGCTAAACCCACCTGACGACAGGAGACATTAGCTCAGACTGGAGGAGTTTGGATAGTTGGTGCGGTTTGAGTACGGCAATTGAGGATTCATTTCATTTGCAACGAATAAATATTGTCATTGTTGATTATTTTGCGGAATTAATGTTCTTGATTAATTGTTATATAAAATACAGAAGAATAATCATAATTTTATATATATATATATATATATATATATATAAATACACACACAAAAATACACATATATATATATACATATATATATATACACACACACAACATAAATAGACATAAAATTATGCAACTAGTCTATCTGAAATTTACATCAGAAAACTTCTCTAAACTATAATATATGACAAAGGCTCTTCTTTTTTCAGCCACACACACACACACACACACACACACACACACACACACACACACACTAGAAGAATATAGAAGTTCATCCATCCATCAATCTTCGTCCAAAAATAGAAGTTTTGGGAAATGTTTGGTATGGCTTAAGAAGTGAGCAATAAATGATCAAATCACTATCTTTATAGTTGCATTATAGTACATTTTATGTCAATCAACTAATCATTTCGGCACTAAAACAAGTAAATCAAAGCTGGGTATGATTCATTTTAGCTGGACTGGGCCTGTTCCTTTACTGCATGCGCTCTGTCATAATCCGTTACCTCCCTGATAACAAGAACACATCTGGCATTTGTCACCTCAGTCATTAAAAATAAACTCCCTTCACTTTTTTTTTCACAGAACGAACAAAACATTCGCAAAAAACACATGCAACTGTTCTGTTAAAAACCATCCGACTTTTTTTTGGAAAATCCAAACTACTCTGAACTACCTCCAGGTCTCTTGTCCATACAAGGCCTGGAAACCACAGCTGGGGGAAACGTATCTTTGGACATTCACCACGTAGGAGACGGTTTGTCACCTCGACTACACCAGTGGCCGTTGAGTGCCACAGTATGTGAAAGCATCCAGGACACCTGATAATAAAGCTTATCGACCCAGCTCACAAGATTAGATGCTGCCAGGGCTGAAACCTGCATACCTTGTCTGCAACATTACCATGTTTGGTGAGCACTGGTCCACAGAAGATAAACATTAAGCATCGTCAAGCATTGATCTACAGCGACGATGGCGTGTGAGGTTGAGCAATGAAGCAGGCATGAGAAGCCAAGCTCGCTACGGCACTTTACGAATCAGTGATCCATTGAGTCACAGACTACACTGTTCAATGGGGGGGGATGTTGTTTAGCATGTGAGAGTAATACCAGCCAGTCGTTAAAATTTGGCTCCCATAAGCTCATAGTTTATGGTTACTTTAGTGTTGGTAAGCACAAAGCTGTTTGGCATTTTACATTTAGTGCTTTTTGTGAACTTTGTGAATGTTTGTGAGCATGAGATCAGGATGGGACACGTGTTAGAAGACTTTAAAGACACAACAATGTCAAATTAGTCACTGGATCATCCATAAAGCAGTTTTTACTGTACTTATATTCAACCCTACTTCTGTGACCAGAAAGACTAAACTCTAATATTGATGAATCATGGGACTAAAAGTGCAAGACATATGGTACTCAGAAATTAGTCACATTATTCTTTGGCTTTTTTGTGTGTTTTTGTGTGAATATGAACACCTGCCTGCAAAAGTGTGTAAGTGTCTGTGTGTGTCTGTGTGTGTGTACACGTTTCCACGCCTGCTTGTATGTGTGAGTGTCAATGTGTGTGTGTGTGTGTGTTTGGTACAGTGTCCCCAGAACTTGCCGCTCCCCTGCATGCAACACACATCATTACACCAAAGATAAAGTGTTGCCGTCTAACCTTACGTTAATTTGCCCGAGTGAATTTTAGTCCCTGCGAGTCTGGACGGCTTCCAACCCTTTACACAACCATTAGACTCCTCTAGCCATTACTCTCACTGTCTCGCTGTCTGCCTTTTACACAATGCAAGAGACGTCTCTCGTCTGGTCCTTCTGCACGTGGACATCACAGAATTACTCATTATTTTAGTGGGTTTATCAAATAAAGCAGAGCAAGAGCGACATAACAATTCATCTTTAATGATTATTACTGATTTATCTTCTTATTCTTTTCAAGATCGCTTGATTAATTATGGGTCTTCCAAATGTCAGAAAACACCAATGAAATGCTAAACAGATGAACAGATTACTAATTGTTCCAGCTCTACAACAAAAGCTGTCAGCTGCTATAATAAGCAATGTATGAGCTGATAATTGAAAATAAATCAAATCATTCTCTTATAGTTTTATTATAGTTTCTTTTACAGATTTTCATGTTAATCAATGTTGACAATAAACATTGGTTGCCGTCCTAGAGTCATGTGCTAGTACATCTACAGACTCTGAAAGACTTCTACAGTACTGAGTGCATAAGGTCACAAGGTGAAATAAGCAAAACTCTCCGTCGGGTTTCCAAGAAGTCTGATTTCGACTCTGTACCTCACCGGTGTGGTGCTACAGTAACTCCCTGCATCCATAGTAACCTCAACAGTGGACCAAATATGGTATTACATCAAACTGGGTATGTTCGGCTATTCGGTTACAAAATGACGAACAGTACACTGAGCCTTAATCAAATTGCTCCAAGAGATATATCTGACATAATCCGATATACCTTTCTTACATCACTTGGCTGCAGATGCATGGAGCTCTGAAATAACAAGTCTGTCGTCTGAACAGAGATACTTCCATGCCAAAGAATCCCCCCCCCCCCCCCCCCCACCACCACTACAAAGAGCACCACCACAAACTCATTTACAGAAAAGGAGATATTATGGATCAAGACTGCGCAATGACTAAGGAGAAAAAGAGGAAGAAACTGGTTATTATCCAGCATATTAAAGAAAAAGGGAGGGATATTTAAAAAAAAAATTTAACCAGAAACTAAATGGATTACTTCACCTTTCCTTTCCCCCAAACAATAGCATTCTGGTGTGTTAAGATGTAATTGAGTCAGCGTAGGTCGAGAGGCTACTCTTGCCCGGCTGTAATGCAGTGGGTCTGGGTTGCAAAAAAAAGAGCTATTGCGTACATGTTGCAGCAGCAGTTTTGTTTGAACTCCAATTGCTCCCTCAGCTTCAGTGAAAACTAATTCGCTCCCTGGCTTTGAATTCCCTTTACTACAGCTTTTCAGTGTTGTGTGAAGTCTGGCTTCATGGTACAGTAAAGGCAAAACTGGCAACCCGTTTAGTCTGTTGTCGGGTAACTTGCATCATTATAGTCCAGAGTTATTCAGAACTACTTATTAGGGGGCCATCAGTGATCAAGCCCTGCCTTGTTCATTACATTTTCGTGGTTACGTAGGGCTTAATAAGATTTGTTGGCTACAGTATGAGGTCGGTTACAGAAATTAAAAGGAAGAGCAATAAAATATGTTATAGTCTATATATAAAGAAGGACAGGTGCACATTAACGAATGATACTCCCTTCCTTTAAGACAACCGGATAATAGCTACATTTTACGTGAGCACCCCGCAGTAGGTCCAATAATATAACAACGACACTTTCAACTTTCACAAGGCAAAAAAAAACTCTATTACAGCACAGACAATGCTCCACGAGACAGTATGTTACGCGTTAAACAGCCGGAACATCATATGGATATGATAGTGATACTATAGGTGACAGAGAAGGCGAAGGTTGTTTTAAAACACGCCATTAGCATTTAGCACGAATCGCTTTATTGAGACGCCGTCATGGGTCATGGTGGTGGACCGACCTATTGAAAATTAAAACCGCAGGTAGGCTACCCGCGGTTTTAATTTCATTTCGCGTGCGGATACGTACCTCCTCTTCGTGGTTGGTGAATTCACTCTGCTCGTTTTCTTTCTCTATCTTGTTGTTATTCATTCTGAGTCGGACTCTTTTATCACCTTCTCTTGGACTGTTATTCTTCTTCTTTTCCCTTCTGTTTCGCTCTCTTCTTCTTCTTCTTCTCCGGGACCTAGATTTTTTTTTTTTTTTTTTTAAAGCGCCCTCCTACCTACAGACAACAGTCCGCGTGCGGCCGCTGCCCTAGTGACCCGAGCTTCCCACTACTTCGGCGACATCAATGATAAGTAAAGATTTTTTTTTTTTCTTTGCTTTTTTCAAAAGAGCAACAACAACAACAAAAAAGTCAACTGTGAGTGGTGTTTCTGTGCAGTCAGATAGTCCTCAACAATCCCTGGAAAGCTTCTCCGGAGGCTCTTGTTGCTGTTCCCTAAATGAAACACGGTAAACGTTCAGTGGACTGCGCCGCAGGCAAACTTCTCTCCCCATCTCCGCGGGAGGGAGGGAGAGAGAGAGGGAGGGGTTTAGGGTGGGGTAGCGGGTGGGATGCGTCGTCTCTGGGCTTCATCAAGTTTTATCAAGTGTTGAAAGAGCTACAGTGGAAACTCAGTGCCAATCAGCATTTGCCTTTTAAGACCAGGTGAATGTTATTTTAGGCACTGCAACATATCAGTAACATTATTATTAGCCTAAACTGTGGTGTCTATTGAGGCGTATAGCCTATGCTTTTTATTATTGAGTGGCTGCTTTAATATTCCTACACATATGCTACTTATAATGTAGTATAGGCTATATGTAAAGTCAGTCCAGGGCTGTAGCCAGTATTTTAGGAATACCTTAATCATGAGTCCCACAACTCACATTACATTATATTACATTACATTACATTTAGCTGACGCTTTTATCCAAAGAAAATTCCAATTAAGTGCTTTCAACCCTCAAGGTGCAAAACTCTAGACAAAAAAAAGTCTAATCAGACTTTTCTAACCTCCTATTATTATGTGGATTCTCTTTTTAAATATTTTATTTATTTATATTTTGACACTGTTAGGAATACAATTCTGGCGGACATAGCATATAATGAATCCTTTATGTATTCATGTTGTTGGCCTAAAAGTTCTAACATGTAAATACAATTTTAAAGTGGATTCCTGCAAACAGTTGACTCCAACTTTGTTAATTCTGGTCAGTAGGCAACTGATGCGGTCCATAGCCAAAACATTGTATTTCTAATAAACACTTAGTATGACGGTAAATAGCCTTAAGTCTACACATATTGGGATCAACCAATTAAACACACTTACCCCATGTGGAGTTTTTGTTGTTATTCCATTTTAAACTGCCCCCAGGTTGCTAAAAATCCACAAATTCTCAGGAAAAAATATAACGGGCCTGAGCCAGCTTTTACTTTATAGTCATCTTAAATCAATTTTGCATTTATAGCTGTGTTGATTCATGATATTTGCACACTCTTGCTCTTTCTTGATTGTATTTAATACTGATAGTGATCTAGCTGCCGAGGGACTGCATGGGGGGCGGCTTGGGATCCTTGTTTTTAAGCATAGAGCAAATACACAGTACCTAACATATATTGTGAGGTTACACTACACATCATTATTAGTCTAATGATGATGTGGCTGATAAATTAATCAAATTAAAGAAGCAATAAACCCTGATTGGAAACAGTGTTTGCATTGTTTAAATGTGTGTATTTTACCACTGCACTTTCCCGGGAGCAATCCAAGACATGTCTTTGTTTTGGAAAGTGTTTCAGCACTCAGTTTAACTTCCATAGAGTGACTACTCTATATCTTAACCTGTTGCCTGTTTAACTTTTAACCTTCAAGCTGCATTACATGCCATCTGTCTTGGTCATAAATCTGGTATCACGAGATGTCTTGCCATGCTCTTCACACTCAGGAGTATTCTCTCTTTCTTTCTCTGCCTCAGCTCCTTGAAATGTATCCCTCAGCATAATTCATCATCTGGAAAGACGTACGGACGAACAGCAGTAGACAATTATCAACCTGGCTGTACATTTTTACAGCTCTCGGTTTATCATTTCAACGCCCTGGAGCAGTTTTCTGGTTTCAGGTGAATATTTCTCTGATACATCCTATTTCCGTCTAGATTTACAATGACCATGGCACGCTGTGCATGTGAAGGGTTACTGGAGACAACATCTTACATTGCTCAAGATTTTGTATAAGATAAGTTGCACTTATCCATGTGAGCTCACCCAAGACTAGCTGATTTATGACCTGAAGTGGGGAAACAGCCATACCCTGGAGCTATGGAAGTGATGTCTCAACAACAGTGGAGCTGAGCAAACACTCCAACTTTACTGGCACACCTATTATTGTCTACAGTGCGGGGTGAAAGAACTGTCTTAAAAGCAGCGATCAGGTGACAACGCAGCCTTGGATGCTTCCCTAATTTCAAAACATTTATTTTGAGCAACTGCTTCACTTTGTATTTTGCAATGAAAAGTTGGAGAGCTGACAGTAGCTCGGTAGTGGGGACTTTGACTATATGCTGCATGACATTTATTGCACAGGACAGACGCTCAAATCTATGACAGCCAGTGGAGACAACAGAGGGAGTCATTTTTGCTGAACTTGCACCTCAAAAGCAACAAAAGAAGGAAAAGCAGTCACCGCGAATCGGTCGTAGGCATTTCTGCTCTTTCCCCTCTCAGATCATTTCTATATCAATTACACTGCATCTGAAGCATACCAAATGAAGAAGGGACATGGCAGATTCTGTGTATGCTGGTGAGATGCAGTTGGGGTTGAGGAGACAGGTAGGAGGGTCTTGAAGTCTTAGAAGCAGATAAAAATGGAAATATATCCCCTTGCTGCTCAGCACCCCTGTATCAAAGCTTCCTGCCGGAGTCTGGGGAGCAAGGAGGGGGAGGAGAGGTAGGAAGGAGGAGGAGGAGAGGATAGGAGTCGGGGAGAGAGAGAGAGAGAGAGGGGGGGGAAGATGTCCCAGCTGTGTTTGACAGGTCTCAGGGCTGATCTGTGTGGTCTGATGCTCAGGGAGGGAGGGTGGCCTACAGACAAAAACACACAGACACACACACAGAGGGTGGAGGGGAGGGGGGGGGGGGGGGGGAGGAGCAGCTATAGGAGACAGTGTGGTTGCGGTGTCCTGGGGAACATGTCAGCAAGCTTTGACACGGTCCAGCTTTACATGAAGACATCGCTGTGTTATCAAGAGACTGGCTAGTTTAAGAAGATGCAACAATGGAAGGAAAGGAAGTTGTTTTAGTTTGAAAGTGTGTTCTTTTCACATAATAGAAAGGGATGGTTTTTGGAGACACGCCTCTTTGCTTCGTCTTTTTTGCAGAGTTAGATGGGAAGATCTACAGCTTACCAATGTCATGTCTGTACGTTTGATATATTAATAAGAATGTTGTTGTTTTTTTAAATATAGCCACCTTTTACAGAACAAAGTCACAAAGTTGTTAAAAATGAGACCAAAAAACAGTAAAACAAGATAGCAATAAAAACGAATAAAATAGCAATAGAAATAAAAATAATAATAATAAAAACAGTAAGAGTACAACTTGACAACAAACAACATTACAAACATGAGTCAAAGGCAAGTTTAAATAATTATAATAATAATAATCTATCCTTTATTAGTCCGACAAGGGGAAACTACAAGTGTGAACACAGACCACAGGATGTACAATAGCACGAGGGAGCACCTCAGGGGGGGGGTGGTATGGTGCCTTGCTCACCTGGCAGTGCCCAGGAGTTGAAGGGCATCCCAGCAGCAAGCACTCTGTACTTTGTGACTTAAACAGCATCAGTGCGGTTCCAAACCTCCTACGTGACCAGATACTCACAGTTACAAAATACAGCGATTAATGGACGTTAACCTGATGACTTAAGACAATGGACTGAGACACAGAAACAGTCATGCAGCATAGAATTTAGATTGTAGTACGTTCAAGAGGACATCAATCCCGAAGGCTCCTGTTTAACAGTGAGAGTAGCAGCGGATCTAGTCAGGATACAATAGAGCATGATGAAGTTAGTCATCTCTCAGCTACGATATCTGTATGGACTTAGAAACTACAGCCAGCGCGGTTCAGCTTACGTATTTATCCAGTATATCACTCAGTATATGTAGTGATGTATTTCTTCCTACTGTATTACAGTTAGCACATTCTGTGGCGGTTGTGGACGATTTCGGCTGCTGAACAGGAATTTCAGTTGTTCTGGATAAAAACATCTATCTATCATCTGTCAGATGAAGAAAAGCTGACGCCGCAGCAGGTAGGTTAAAAAAACTTTTTTTATTAACAGCACTCTAATAGTTCAGTATATTAACCATTATACTGTCCAACTTTCATTTAGTGTTCTATTTTCGTGTTTGTGAAAGTTCTTGAACGGACTTGTCTATTTTCTTGGGATCAATAACTCTATCTATCATTCAGTGAAAAAAGTGACTTCCCTAAAAGGTTTAAAAAACTTTTTTTAAACAGCACCTCTAAAAGCTCAGTATTACCATATAGCTGTGCAACACAGTTACATAAGGTGACCTCACCTTTTCCAACAGCTGATTTTGGAAAAGACTTCTTGAAGTGACTGTTCCTGCTGGGAAATGTTGTCCAATATTCAATCAGTTTAAAGTGAAGATATTCCTGATCCCTTAGGGGTTTTTCTTGAAATACTAAAATATGAAAAACTTCAATTAAAGGGGTGGCAGTAGCTCAGTCTGTAAGGAGTTGGAGTGGGAACCAGAGGGTCGCCGGTTCAAGTCCCCGTGTGGACTAAAGTATGGTGGTGGACTGGTAGCCGGAGAGGTGCCAGTTCACCTCCTGGGCACTGCCAAGGTGCTCTTGAGCAAGGCACTGAACCCCCAACTGCTCGGGGCACCTTTCCATGGACAGCTCCCCCCACCCTGAAATCTCATTTAGTGCATTAGTGCATGTACTGAGCGTGTGTGTAATAACAACAGAGTGTAAAGTGTAATTTCTCCAGAAAGGATATTATATATTAGTATTATTACAAATAACGCATTTGTGTATCTTGTGTGTTTGTTTCATTCTCATGTCGGAAGATTTCAACTCACTTGTTAGGAATTTATTTCTTCCAAAACACTTTTGGGGCTGACCAACTCTAATATACAAACAGACATACATAGAAACACATATAAACATATATAAACAGACTTTCAAGCGCTTGCTAGCTTAACCTAGCAATGTTTAGCCATAAAACAACCCATAATGCAACACTCTCATAGAAGAGGTGTGTGGGCGTGTAGAAGCCGGTGTTACGTTGGTATTCTCTCCATTCAAACAGAATATCTGCTGTCGTGGATGTCAGGTCTTAAGATAAAATATAATATAAATGTTTTTTTGTTTGCTTCTGGACAGATTCCGGCTTGCTGTTTCTCCTCTCTCCAGTCTTCATGTACAGCCTAGCTAACTGGCTGCTGGTTAGAGGTCCACAATTAGCACAATCTTAATGGCAGAAAGTGAAAGTGGTATCAATCTTCTCATGTATCACTCAGCAAGAAAGCAAATATATTTATATTATATTATATTTCCCAAAATGTGAAACTATTGCTTTAATAGATCTCTTGTTGCTTAGATAACGGACCTTTAAACTATGTTGTGAGGACCTTTGCTGACACAAGGCAGGACTGAGACACAAATCAGATGATCCAGTATCGTCTTCTGGATCACTGACTCATAGCTGAAAGGCCAGCCTGATATGAGCATCAGAACGAGAATCTATCACGACACAATGCCGATGTATTGACCGGTGGTGGATCCCCGAGGGAGCGCCCCAGCGCCTCTTGCTCGGTCGGCAGTCCAATGACTCATAGATGTCTTGCCTCTTCCCCATTTCACTCTCTTTGCATTCCTGCAACTCAGTATCAAAGCAAGCTCCTCATCACTGCTTTTCATGGTTACTAACTTCCTCCACAACAACCAAAAAGAAGAAGAAAAAAAACACCAGAGGGAGAACAGTGTTGCAATCCATCTAGAGGTCATCTGTAAAAACAAGCAGGCCTAGCTGTGGACCTGACAGCAGCTCTGGCTTCGGCAGAGCAACACGCTTCACCCTTCTGAGTGATATGGGGTAAGTGGCTCTCGTTGGGCTTAGAGCCAGGCCATTCCATTCCTTTGAGTTACTGATACACAATGTTCCTCCCTCATTCTTAGTGGCCCTTGATCTTCCTCTAAGATCACCAATGAGCAATTTGTGGTCAGATTGACCCACTTTAATTGGCCAGGAGAGGCTCGGTGCTTTGTTTTAGTCTTCCCAACCAAAGCTCTGTTATCTCAACTTCTGTGTGACGTAAAACTCTTATTAAATGACATCACCAGTACTTTTTTTGTGTTTTGAATTGCCAGGTTGTTCTCTTTCCTTTCCAAACGTAGTAGTTTCTGTACACTGTGCTGTTTTCTGCTTTCTGTGATGCCATTTGTTGCAATACATTCTTCTAGAACAACAATCCTACAGTATGGTAGTAGCTCTTATATTCGGGGGGCGGGGCTGTAAGCTAAATGCTTGTATTCCTAAAATGACAAATGCTCACATTGTTACTACACAATATGTAGTGGAAACCTGATTGGTTTATTTCCTGATCAATGGGCTATGCCGACCCTAGTCTAAATCCACGACCTTCCACTTCCAGGATTGCTCTCTTGCCGCCGGAAATTCCACCGTATGGACTGAGTTTTTTGAACGTACACCAAGTTCCTTCCTGAGGCTTTTTTGCTGCGGGACCGGGGCTCCATTTCGTGCCTAATGCTGCCCATGCGATTGGTTTAAAGAAGTGCCGATAAACTGCTATGTGGACTAGCCAGACCCTCCTCCACAGCGCTGTGGAGGCTATCCAATGCGAGATTGTCCTGACCCTGACCATTCAAGGTCAATCCTAACCGTCTTTGCACATGCGTAGAACATGATTGCGTTTCCCTTACGGATCAGCCAGCCGCAATATCTGATGCCTGGCAGGTATAATGTTTACCATCTGAGTTTTTCAACACATATTGTAGCTAAGGTGGATTGGAATAACATCAGTTTTGCAGGTATTTGGTCCATAAATCAAAGTTTAGCCATGCTAAAAAAACAACACCAGAAGCCTTTACTTAGTTTAGTTAGTAAACCTTCCCTGTTTTATCACTGAGACATGACGCCCAAGTTGAGTGTCTTATGTTGGTACACAAGTTATGTTTCGATCAGCTTACTGTCAATCACCCACCACCCACAGGAAGTAATGCAAGCCTCTGCCAGAATAGAATCCCTCAACAAACTTGAGTGTCTTTGTTAGCCGGATAAGTAGAAGGGGAAAAAGTGAAAAAGGTTAGGTTAATATTTCAAGAAGGCAAAAAAAAAAAAAAAAGTCCAAATTGATGAGGCAGGTGTCTGGAAAAAATGTTGTTTGACTAATGGACTCAAGTCAGTGTCAGACTGTACCATAAGAGTTCATGGTTCGACAGGCAGAGGAAGGGTTCAGTAGAGAGCAGAGACCATGCGAAGTAAGTCTCCTCGCCTTGGATTCCCAAATGTTGACACAGGTCTATGTAATGGACTATAACGTTTCCTTTGAATGCTGTTGAGTGCTCCTAAAATGTCTTAAAGCAGGTCAAAGGGAAGTATGTAAAGTTATATATTCCTTTTGTTGTGCAGTGGAAACAATAAAAGGTTAAACTAAAACCCTGAGCTCCTTCCAACTGCCTTTAATCTTTATTGAACGTGTGTGTGTGTGTGTGTGTGTTAGTGTGTGTGTGTGTGTGCGCGCGCGCAAAAATAATAGTTAATTTGATTTCTGCAGTTTGCTTTGTGTATTGTGTATTGGCCTTTGCATACTTTGAATTGAAATCTTGTGTTACTAAGGTCATTCTGATTCGTAACTTTTCCCTTTTTACGACATCTTGTTATCGCCATGTCACGTTTTTGTGAAGTCGCAATTTTATGTCAGTACCAGTATTTTATTAGTTTTTATGATATGTTGTTTTACAAGGAAAAAATACTGTAGTGCATTGTGCATGTAACTCTATGTGCATATA